>NC_064852.1:14497079-14659579 GCF_024139225.1 Suncus etruscus | reverse complement strand
GCAAACGCCTTACCTCCATGCTATCTCTCTGGCCCCTTAACACTGTTTTTAAAAGTACATTGGGTAGAGTGCTTGCCTTGCACATGGCTGAACTGGGTTTGATCCCCAGAATCCCATATGGTCCCTTAATCACCAGGAGTGATTCCTAAGTTTAAAGCAGGAGTAACTCCTGAGCAACACTGGATGTGGCCCAAAATCAAAAACCAAAAACCCAACCCAACCTAACCAACCCAAACAACAGCAAAAAATCCCAACCAACTAACCAATCAACCAACCAGACAAACAAACTGACCCCTACTGCCTCCACTGTTTAAAGAGGGTCTGGGTTTGGCTCAGCAACAAAGCTCCAGCCTTGCACTGATTGCCATGGCAATGCCATGGCCATTGCCATGGCAATAATGTCCAGTGTGCAGCCAGTGTGTGTGAGCAGCTGTGTCAGGAGAGGGCCCCATGCAGGCCCCAAAGCCAAGTATTGGAGTATGATAGCCATATGTGTGACTGGGCCATCTATCTAACTGCTGGGAAAGAAGGGCAGGGAAAGAAGGGTAGGGTGGGGAGAAGGCTGGGAAAGGGAAGAGAAGTGAAGGAAAAGGGATGAGGATTCTAAGACAGCTTACTTCTAGCTTCTGCCTACAGAGAAACCTGTAGGTGTGAAGCTAACAGTGAAACTAGCTCCATGGAGCATGGTTTGCCATTGCTCCTTCCTTGGTCCTTTCACTATGGCAGCCTGAACATGTTCCCAAGGCTGGACAGTGGCCTCCTTTACACAAGCCCTGATTATTCATTGTCAGCTTGGTCAACAGCCCCTAGGAGACATTTTATTTTGGCCTGTCTTTTGCGTGCGTGCGTGTGTGCGTTTGTGCGTGCGTGCGTGCGTGTGTGTGTGTGTGTGTGTGTGTGTGTGTGTGTGTGTGTGTTTGATCACATCTGTCAGTGCTCTGAGGTTTCTCCTGGCTCTGCACTTAGGAATCACTTCTGGTGCTAAAGTGATCAAATGAGATGTCTAGTATAGAACACATACAAGGCAAGTGCTTTAATGACTGTACTATTTCTCTGGTTGTTATTATGAGTAAATTGTCCTGAAGGACTTTGTATCATATGACTAGGAACTTCGTAGAGTCATTTCCAGAATAGAACTTGTTGGGATGAGTGATGAAATTCTTAAAATAAATTAAAAGCTTTATTTTAAATTTACATAAAAATTGCTATAATCCATTCTCCAACCCACCAACCTATCTACCTATTTATGCGTCCATCCACCCAATAGAGCCACGCATACACCTGTCTACTCACCCACCTGCTCATTTTTTTATTCACTCATCTATTTACCCATGTATATACCCACTCACCCGTGCATCCATGCACCCATGCATCCATTCATCATGCATCCATACATCCATATGTTCACTTGTTCATCTGTACATCCACTCACCCATATATCCTCACATCTATCCATCATAGTATGCATTTATTTACACATCTATCCATCCCTCTACATCCATACATTCCTCTCTCCCTTCCTTTTTCAATTCATCCACCCATCCATCCAACCAACCATTCATCCATTCTTTCCATCATTCACCATCATTTAACCATCCATCCATACATCCATTTATCTATCCATCCAACCAACCAACCAACCATCCATTCAATTAACCACTAATTCCTCTATCCCTCCATCATCCATCCATTAACTATACATCATCCACCCATCTATCTACTCATCTCACTAATCTCTTACTTTACCTTCTCTATGCTAGGCAGGAGATGAGCACAGGGGTGAATGAACTAGCCCATACCTGCCCAGTTAGAGTATAAATATCTGCTCTGTGAAAATCCCTTCCACTCATCATGCCCACTTCTACTGAGGGACCCCCAAAGCACACACCTGATGGTGCTCAGAGGGCTATCTGGTACCAGAGTTAGAAGTCATGGGTCCTCATGCAGGCAAAGCATGCGCCCCTACTCCTGAGCTCATGCTCTACCCCTCACATCCTCTTCCAAAGAAGTGACTGGCTTAATAAACTCTCTTTTGAGTCTGATGCAGGGAATGGGAGTGAGGATGGTGGGGATACAGAGCTAGGGAAAGGGTATTCAGAGGGAATGCACCCTGCACAGACTGCCAAGTGGCCATCTGGGATAGCCAATGCACTTGCTATTCAGGCTGGCAGTGCTAGGGATAAAATTCATAGCCTGTACGTACCAGGCAAGCACGTTAGCCCTTTGAACCATCTCTCAGTCCTATTGGTTATTATTATTATTATTATTATTATTATTATTATTATTATTATTATTATTTTGGTTTTGGGGTCACACCTGGCAGCGTTCAGGGGTTACTCCTGGCTCTATGCTCAGAAATTGCTCCTGGCAGGCTCAGGGGACTATGTGGGATGCCAGAATTCAAACCACTGTTCTTCTGCATGCAAGGCAAATGCCTTACCTTTATGCTATCTCTCCAGCCCTGATTACTTTGTAATATAAAAGGTTACAAGGGCCAGAGAGATAGTGCAGTTGGTGGGATGCTTACTTTGCATGTGATCCACTAGGATTTGATTCTGGCATTGCATATGGTCCCCTAAACCCTGCCATGAATGATCCTGGGTGCAGAGCCAAGAGTGATCTCTGAGTACAGAGTCACTACAGGTCACTGAGCACCTCTAGGTGTGCAGCACCCATTCCCAAATAAAGTTGTAATTCTTTGTGCTACTAAGAAACCTGATCATGGGCCCGGAGAGATAGCACAGCGGCGTTTGCCTTGCAAGCAGCCGATCCAGGACCAAAGGTGGTTGGTTCAAATCCCGGTGTCCCATATGGTCCCCCGTGCCTGCCAGGAGCTATTTCTGAGCAGACAGCCAGGAGGAACCCCTGAGCACCACTGGGTGTGGCCCAAAAAAAAAAAAGAAACCTGATCATTTTTGACAGCTGTCATATGAAATTGTATTTTTCATACATGTAAGCATAATTGTCTTGCTTTTATTCTTTCCTTTGTTTATATTTGGTTTTGGCTCACATTAGGCAGTGCTTAGGGCCTACTCTTGCCTCTGCATTCAAGGATCACTCTTGGTTAGACTTGGGGGACCACATGTGGTGCCGGGGATTGAACCCATGTTGGTCTCATGTAAACAAGTGCCCTATCTACTGCTCTATCTCCTGAGCCTTGTTTTAATTTTGTAAACTCAAATACGAATTCAAACACAAGATAAAAATTTTAATTGCACAAAGTAACTATCCCAACACTTCCATCACCCTCAGCCAACAATTTTGGTGGGCATATATTCATATTTGAATGCATATAAATATTCATTAATTTTGGATCTGGGACCACAGTTGATGTTCAGTGGGCCATGTGGTATTGGGGACTGAACTCACAGATCTCATATGCAAAGCCTGTGTGCTGGTCTATGAAGATATCTTTCTGGCTCAATTTTTTTTTTTTTTTTGGGTCACAACCGGCAGCACTCAAGGGTTACTCCTGGCTCTATGCTCAGAAATCGCTCCTGGCAGGCTCAGGGGACCATATGGGATGCCAAGATTCGAACCACTGTCATTCTGCATGCAAGGCAAATGCCCTACCTTCATGCTATCTCTCTGGCCCCTCTGGCTCAATTTTTATTTATTTCATTTTATTTTACTTTTTGGAGGGAACATCTTGTGACGCTCAGGGTTTACTCCTGGCTATGCACTCAGAAATCACTCCTGGCTTGGGGACCATATGGGACACTGGGGGATTGAACCATGGTCTGTCCTAGGTTAGCCAAGTGGAAGGCAAATGCCCTACTGCTACACTACTGCCCCGGTCCCTGACTCAATTTTTAAATTTTATTCATTTATTTTTGTTTTGTTTTGGGTCACACCTAGCAGCTCTCAGGGGTTACTCCTGGCTCTGTGTTCAGAAGTCACTCCCGGCAGGCTTGGGGGACCATATAGGATGTCAGAATTCAAACTGGGGTCCATCCTGTGTTGGCCGCATGCAAGGTAAACACTTACTGCTGTGCTATTGCTCTGGCCCCACGATTTTTTTTTTTTTGATTTTTGGGCCACACCTGGCAGTGCTCAGGAGTCACTCCTGGCTGTCTGCTCAGAAATAGCTCCTGGCAGGCACAGGGGACCATATGGGACACCGGGATTTGAACCAACCACCTTTGGTCCTAGATCGGTTGCTTGCAAGGCAAACGCCGCTGTGCTATCTCTTCGGGCCTAATTTTTAAATTTTATACAATGAAGTATTTTCTTATGCCTATACACATACAATATACCCTGCCTGGCCCTTACTTTCTCTCCTAACTTTGTCCCAGGAGGTGGTTTCTCCTCAGCATAAATATCTTTGTTCTTCCCAGAGCTGCAGTCATTTGTCTAACAATTTTCCATTTCTATCCAGTCTTCCAAGTATTTACCAATAGTGCCTAATTGAAAACACTTATGTACAGAATTTGTCTACAACTGTTTCTTCATGATCAAGTTCTAGAAGAGCAAATGCTGATAAGAGATTGTATATACTTAATTCATTTGTTTGTTTTTGTGGAGGGGTGGGAGGTTGGGACACAATTAAAGGTGCTCAGGACTTATTCTTGGCTCTGTACTCAGGGATCAATCCTGGCAGTTCTTGGGAGCCCATATGAGGTTCTGGGGATGCAACTAGGTTAGCCATGTGCAGGGCAAACACCTTACCCACTGTACCATCACTCGGGCTCTTTCACTCTTTTTTGTTGGTGGCTTTTGGGCCACACCGTGACTCTGTGCTTAGAAATAGCGTCTGGCAGGCACAGGAAACTATATAGGATTTATTTGGCATTCTATATGATAGGTGTGCTATCACTGTGGATCCTAACTCATTTATTTTTATAATGGGGACATACCCAGAGGTGTGGGGTGGTGGTGGTGTTGGTGGTCTGAAGCCACCCTCAGAGCAGTTTGGTTCTGGGGTTTTGTGTTTAACGTGGGGGTTCTAGTGAGGGGTCATATAGTGTTTGTTGGTCAGCAAACCCAGAATGTCACATCCACAAGGACATGTGATGGGCTGCTGGAGTCACATGTGGGCTTATTATTTAATATTTATTTATTTTATAATATCTTTAGTTAAACACCATGATTACAAATTACATGTTTGTTGTTGGGCTTCAGTCATAAAAAAGAGCACCCCCCTACACCAGTGAAACCTTACCATCACTAATCCCTCCCCATCTCCCTTCTTCCCCCACTTACTGTTTTGGAGACAGATATTCTACTTCTCTCACTCACTACCATTGTTATGATGGTTGTTATTGTAGTTATATATATTTTGTTTTGTTTTGGGTCACACCCAGTAGTGCTCAGGGGTTCCTCCTGACTTGACGCTCAGAAATCGCTCCTGGCAGGCTCAGGGGACCATATGGGATGCAGGGATTCGAACCACTGTTCTTCTGCATGCAAGGCAAACACCCTACCTCCATGCTATCTCTCCGGCCCCTGTAGTTATTTTTCTTTTTTCTTTTTCTTTTCTTTTTTTTTTTTTTGTTTGTTTTTTTGGGCCACACTCAGCATTGCTCAGGGGTTACTCCTGGCTGTCTGCTCAGAAATAGCTCCTGGCAGGCACGGGGGACCATATGGGACACCGGGATTCGAACCAACCACCTTTGGTCCTGGATCGGCTGCTTGCAAGGCAAACGCCGCTGTGCTATCTCTCCGGGCCCCCTGTAGTTATTTTTCTAACTGCACTCACCATTCTTTGTGGTAAGCTTCATATCGTGGGCTGGTCCTTCCAGCCCTCATCTCTATTGTCTCTGGACATTATTACAATAATGTTAAAATATGGATTTAGAGACTGTTAGTATATATGAGGCAGAGGACTGTGCAGACTCAATACCCACACACTCTTTGGCACTGCATTTTTTTTGTTGTTGTTGTTTTTGGGCTACACCCAGTGGTGGCTCTGTGCTACGAAATTATTTCTGGCAGACTTGGGGGACTATATGGGATGCCAGGGATCAAATCTGGGTTGGCAGCATGTAAGGTAAATGCCCTACTCGGTGTATTATTGCTCCAACCCTAGCATTGCATATTTTGATTCTTTTAAATCTTGACTGACCTGGTTAGCTAAACATGCCACCTTGATATTGAATGAATTTGCTTTTGGGGTTTGGTTGACCCATACCTGCAGGTGCTGGGTACTTCTCAGAGTCCACATGGTGCCAGAGATCAAATCCAGGTTTCCTTTCCATGCAAACCATGAGCTCTGTCATTCGTATCATTTTCTCAGTCTAAAAAATGTTGGGATTTGGGGCTGGAGAGATAGCATGGAGGTAAGGCGTTTGCCTTTCATGCAGAAGGTCATCAGTTCGAATCCCGGTGTCCCATATGGTCCCCCGTGCCTTCCAGGAGCGATTTCTGAGCATGGAGCCAGGAGTAACCCCTGAGCACTGCCGGGTGTGACCCAAAAACCACACACACACACACACACACACACATATGTTGGGATTTTATTTATTTATTTATTATTTTTTATTTTATTTTATTTATTTATATTTGGTCACACCTGGCTCAGGGTTTACTCCTGGCACTATCACTCCTGGCAGGCTCAGGGGACCATATGGAATGCCGGGATTCGAACCGCTGACCTTCTGCATTCAATGCAAATGCCCTACCTTCATGCTATCTCTCCAGTCCCTTATTTTTGTTTTGTTTTGGGGCCACACCTAGGGATGCTCAGGGCTTACTCCTGGCTCTCCACTCAGGAATCACTCTTGGCGGGTCTCAGGGGTTCCTATGAGTTGCTGGGGATCAAACCAGGGATGGCCATGTGCAATGTAATCTTTCTACTTAATCTTTCTACTATCTCCTGGACCCTGTTTTGTTTTATTTTATTTTATTTGTTTTTTTTTTTTTGGGGGGTCACACTTGGCGGCGTTCAGGAGTTACTCCTTCTGGCTCTCCTGTACTCAGAAATCGCTCCTGGCAGGGGACCAAACAGGATGCCGGGATTTGAACCACTGTCTGCCCTTAATTGGCTGCATGCAAGGCAAATGCCCTACCACTGTGCTATCTCTCTGGCCCCTGCTTTATTGTTTTTGACGGATCAAATCCAGAGCCTTGAATATACAAGCCTAGTGTTTTACCACTGAGTCATACCCATGACCCTAGAGTATATCATATACATATGTATAATTTGATACATACATGGTTTATATATTGTGTATACTTAAATTTTATCTTTTATTATAACTTAGAGAAAATGGATACAGTGGTGTTAAAAGACATGGTATTGATGGACAAATTTATTTCATTCCACCACCAATATAGAGTATGACATTTGGTTTTGTTAACCAAGGCCAAAAATTTGTCATCCAATACGAACTACACCCTTGTTTCATTTCTCTCTACCCAAAAGAGGGTGAGATCATCCAATCTTTATTGTTGCCATCTCCATTTTGCTCATTTGGACTACTTTGAAATACCGTATACCATACATTAAAGCTAGCAATTGCATTGTCGTCTTTAGCTTTGTAAAAATTAAAAATTTTTACATATTAAAATGACCTTCTCTACACGCAAGATGACAAAAATATTCATCAATTATTTTCTTCTGGTAATTAAAAACAATAAATTCCCTTCTAAGCACATAAATCCTTAATCTGTCTGGAATTTATTTGCACATAAGGTAGGAATCTAACTGAATTTTCTTCCACGGTTCCCCTCGAGTGTCCGCAGAATTGATGACAAGTTTCATTATTTTTAGATTGATCTGAAATCTATCTTTGTTGTCCATAATTCTCATTTTCCTCGGATCTATCCCATTGACATGTTTGTCTCTCCTCCCACCCAAATCTTCTTGATCTATGTTTTGTTTTCTCAGAAGTGAACTCTCTTCATTAATCTTTCTTGCTGAAAAATTATTGATAATTCCTCTAGTTGTACTTCTCGGTGAACTTTGGAATGATTTAAGTTTAAAAAATTCATGGATTTTTGTTGGTTGGTGCTGGTGGTAAATTTTCAGATGACTTGGAAGAGGATGGACAATTTGATGAATTTTTAGAGTAATCAATCTTTGCAGCCAGTGATATTCCTTGATACTCTAGTTATTTTAAAGTTCTTCTGGGTCCTTAGGAAAGTCTTCATTTGTAAAGACTGCCTACATTTCTGGATATGGTTTTTTTTTTTGAGGCACTGTGTATATTTTTACTGCTTTTAGAAGTGGAAAAATTTCCAACATGTCTTCTAACTTTTTACCACTGAAACAGAGAAAAGTAACTTATCTTTCTACTTAGCTACTATCTGCTATATTACCAGCTCATTTTAGCTCTAATAATTGTTATTCAACTGTCTTATGTTATTGGAAAAACGGTTTAACATTTTTTTTGGTTTATGGTCATGCTCAGTTATCAGAGTTTACTCCTGGTTCTGTACTCAGGAATCACTCTTGGTGGGACACAGGGAACATATGAGTTTTGTGATGACTCCCCATCCCAGCTGCACCTGGATTCATTTTGAGATTGACTTCCTAAGACCAGGCCACCACCTTTTGGCTGTTGCTCCTGGATGATGGCGGCAGGGGGTTCCTATGATTGAACCACCAACAGTTGGAGCCCAAAGAGGTCTGATGGTGCCAGTATCAATCCTCCCCTCCTGTCTCCTGACTCTGGATGTCCCCAGTCCCAAAGGGGGAGTCAGCATGCAGGGACATAGTTCCCCTATCACCATATCTCCCATTCCTCTCAAAGCTCCTGACTCCTGCAAGTTCAAGTTCAATTCACCTTGGGAGACCAGCAGGTTTAGATCAACCATGAATTAAGTCCAGAAGTGGGGCATGAGTTGGCATGGGAGAAAGGGGAAAAACACAGAAACTTCCTGGAGGAGGAGGCCTGGATTTCAAGTAGGGATGATTCATCCTGGGTTCAAGGGATCTGTGAGCCAAGTGCAGAGAGAAGAACCAGCCAGCCCACCCTCTTCTCTCCCTGGTGACTGTGACTCTGAACTCTGCCTACCTCCTCATCTAAGCTCAGATGGCCTTTGGACTTATTCCAGGCCTATTCCTACTTTCTTAAAAATAAATTTATTAATTGACTCACTGTGAGATACAGTTACAGAATTGTTCATGATTGAGTTTCAATCATACCATGTCCAACATCAGTGTATACTTCCCACCACTAATGTCCTGATTTCCCTCCTAATTCCCCCCACTGCCCTCTCCCCTATCTGCCTCTTTGGCAGACATTTTCTCTCTCTCTCTCTCTCTCTCTCTCTTTCTCTCTCTCTCTCTCTCTCTCTCTCACACACACACACACACACACACACACTCACACACAATAGAAGTGCATATGTTATTATACTTTAATAATCATGCCCAGCAGCACATACACATTGCATATAGGTGACTGACTCCCTGTTTTGAGGGGCTGCTAATCAGTACTTGGGCCCAGCAGGGCTACATCTGGAGGTGCCCAGTACATATAACTTGAAGGAGGGCTGTCCTCTCACCCGGGGTTCAGTGCACCCCAGACCTCTGCGCTCCTTCTCTGAACTATGAGTTGTTTTGTTCGGTGGTGTACAGGAAACTGCTCCTAGTGGTGTTTAGGGGATCACATCATATAGGAAGAAATCTCACTCCACATGAGAAGGTTAATGTGGGGGGACAGAGTGTATCCCAGTGAGAGAGAGGTGGATGGAAGTAGTAGAGAGGTGCCATCTTGGGCAATGCCAGGGAATGTGGCTCAGGTGCCAGGTCTGGGTTCAGGATCCTGTTTTTTGTTTGTTTGTTTGTTTTGGGACCACACCTGGCAGTGCTTAGGTATTACTTCTGGCTCTGCATGCAGGGATCATTCCTAACAGATTTGGGGAACCTGATGGGATGCAGGGGATTGAACCTGGGTCAGTTGTGTGCAAAGCAAGCACCCTCCTCACTGTACTATTGCTCTGGTGGCTGATTCTCTTTTTTTTTTTTTTTTTTTTGGTTTTTGGGCCACACCCAGCGATGCTCAGGGGTTACTCCTGGCTGTCTGCTCAGAAATCGCTCCTGGCAGGCATGGGGGACCATATGGGACACCGGGATTTGAACCAACCACCTTAGGTCCTGGATCGGCTGCTTGCAAGACAAACACCGCTGTGCTATCCCTCCAGGCCCCTGGTGGCTGATTCTTGCTTGGATAGGTCCCCCTGTGGTATTGAAGGGGGTAGGACATCGCTGGAGAGTGTTATTTTGGCACAGTGAGCAGTAGGGTGGGGGGGGGCAGACCAGTGGCCAGGTAGTGGATGAGCTGGGGAGTTCTGGGTTGGGGGCGGTGGACATTCTGCTCTGGGTGTCAGTTCTGAGGAGTTCCTGGTCATCCAGTGGGGTGGAGGGTGGGCCAGGAGGCTGTACTGGCTTGTTCTGGAGCTTGGACTGGAGGAATTCTGGGACATGGGCATTTGGAATCTGACCTCACCGCTCTACTTCTGCATCACCTCCCTCATCATCTTCAGCAAAGCAAATTAAAAGAAAAAAAAACATACATCTTGCTTTTGTGTGTTATTTTTGGGGGGCGAGGGGGTGTAAAATCACCCCACTCACTGTATCTCCAGCCCCAGGTGAACGAATCTGAATCAGGGTCACACAAGAAATAATCCAGACCAGGCTGAGGGTGAAACACATGTAGTCTGGCTGTCTTCTACTTAGTATGGAGTTCCTGCTGCCTGTCAGAACTACCCTTTTTTATTGAGTACAGGGACCATCCCTAGGTGGGGCAGTAAACCCACTCAGGTTTGCAAATAAGACAATCTCTGGGGGTAAATCCAAGTTGTAAACAAACATAAAAAGAAACCAGGGATGATCTTTGTTTTAGGTCAAATAAGGTGTAATCCAACAATTGCCCCTCTTTTGTTTAAATAATTGAAGGGTACATAAACCATATTTTATTGTTCTCTGCTAGAGGCAGGAACCCCAGATCAGAATTTGCCAAAGTGGTTATTTTGCATAGGCACAGTAAAAGTTGACTGTAATAGCATTCAAGTTTAAACTGTATACATCATTCTGAAAGCAATTAGCCTTTTTCATATCTTTTCACACCCCATAACACTTTTCATAGATTTCTCTGAACATAAACATTAGAACCCTTCTACAAATACACTTAATTAGAAAATTCTTATACATTCTTACACTGAGCACCATAATACAAGTATAGAACATCCGAGTTCCTTTTCATAAACTCCATTAAACAAAAATCACAAGAACATTTCCACAGATATATACAGTTTGAAAATAAGTTTGCTAAAACATTCTTATAATGAGCACTGTTAATAATAGTCTATAATATCCAGGTTCCCTTTCCATCTACTTCTGTAGACAAAGAGATCAGAACATTTTTGCAGACATAATTTCAGAATAAGTTGCTACATAGATACACAATAAAACATTAAAGCAATTGAGAAACATTCACTAGAAGGAGAGTTGAGAACTTTCAAAACTCTAGCATGCATTTCCCCAGAATTGTGCAAACACAACTGTGTGCACTAAAATTAAATACAAAATTTTCTGTTTGCAATGAGGCTTAGAACAAAACAGTAAGATCCATATAGATAAAACACAATTTAAACAGCAAGACAATGACGGATGCCAATAGAGTCAAGAAATTTAACCTGAACCAAAATTAAGATGCTGGAAGTTCTGAAAAAACAGCTTCTTCTTTATTGCTCTTCAGCTGATCTTGGATCCTACATCTTCTCAATCTTCACCTCTGTGTCAGGCTGCCAATGTCGTCTGGGCTGGAATCTGGGTTGCAGGGAATCCATTCCTCTGCCTGCTACCCGTCCCTTTCCAAGGAGATGTCTTTCCAGCTTTTTTCCCAGTCAGTGATCTCTATTTGCAGTATGAGCAGCCGTGGTAAGAGAAAGGTGGGTGCCTAGGTTTCTGTGGGGGAGCACCAAATTTTCAGCTCTCCCCCCCCCTTCATTTCTAGCATATGTCCCTCCTGAAGGAGTCTCCACCACGTGTGTTCTGGGCTCTCCATTCTCAATTAAGCTTAAGAAAGCTGTGACAAGCCACCATAAAGCCAAAGCACGCAGCATTGTTGCAGTTTTCTTCTTTGGTCCAGGGTTTAAGTCAGTCTCTGTTCGGGCACCAGTTGTTGTTTTTTTTTTTGGGGGGGGAGGTGGTTGAGTCACACCCAGCAGCGCTCAGGGGTTACTCCTGGCTCTATGCTCAGAAATCACTCTTGGCAGATTCAGGGGACCATATGGGATGCCAGGATTTGAACCACCAACCTTCTGCATAAAAGGCAAATGCATTACCTCCATGCTATCTCTCTGGCCCCTCGGGCGCCAGTTGTAAAATCATCCTACACACTGTATCTCCAGCCCTAGGTGAATGAATCTGAATCAGGGTCACACACAAGAAGTAATCCAGACCAGACTGAGGGTGAAACACATGTAGTCTATCAGTCTTCTACCTAGTATGGAGTTCCTGCTGCCTGTCAGAACTACCCTATTTATTGAGTACAGGACCACCCCTAGTTGGGGCAGTAAACCCACCCAGGTTTACAAGTAAAACAATCTCTGTTTTGGGGGTAAATCCAAGTTGTAAAAAAACATAAAAGAAAACAAGGGATGATCTTTGTTTTAGGTAAAATAAGGTGAAACCAGAACCCGGAGAGATAGCACAGTGGTGTTTGCCTTGCAAGCAGCCGATCCAGGACCTAAGGTGGTTGGTTCAAATCCTGGTGTCCCATATGGTCCCCCCGTGCCTGCCAGGAGCTATTTCTGAGCAGACAGCCAGGAATAACCCCTGAGCACCGCCGGGTGTGCCCCCCTCCCAAAAAAGGTGAAACTCAGTGGGGGTGTGGGGATCACACTGATAGTGCTCAGATCTTACTCCTAGCTCTGAGCTCAAGGATTAATGCTGGGCAAGGTTTAGGGGACCATATTGAATGCCAGGGATCTAACTAAGGTTAGCTGCACTCCAGGCAAATGCCTTAGCTGCTGTATTGTCTTTTTGGCACTTTGTTTGTTTGTTTGTTTTGGGGCCACATCCTGATGTGCTCAGGGGTTACTCCTGATTCTGTGCTCAGAAATTACTCCTGGCAGGCTTAGAGGACCATTTGGGATTCTGGGAATCTAACCTGGTAGGCCATGTGCAAGGCAAATGCCCTACCTACTATACTATCACTCTGGCCAATTTCTAGCTCCTTCTTTTTCTTGGGGGGGGTCACACCTGGTGGTGCTCAGAGGTTACTCCTGGTTCTGCACTCAGAAGTCACTCCTGGGAGGCTTGGGGACCATATGGGATGCTGGGATTCGAACAGGGTTCTGTCCTGTATTGGTTGCATGCAAGGCAATTGTCTTACCGCTGTGCTATCGCTTTGGCCCCTCTGGCTACTTTTAAAACATTTTTTTGGGATCACATCTGGCAGCACTCAGGGGTTACTCCTGGCTCTGTTCAGAAATCACCAATGGCAGGTTTGGGGGACCATATGGGTTGCCGGTATTTGAACCACCGTCCTTCTGCATGCAAGGCAAACACCTTACCTCCATGCTATCTCTCCGACCCCCTTTTAGAACTTTGAACCATATCTAGGACTAGAGTAATAGTACAATAGGTAGAGCACTTGCCTTGCTTGTGACTGACTCATGTTCAATCCCTACTATCCCATATAGGCCTCCAGGAAAGATTCCTGGACCCAGAGCCAGAAGTAGCCCCCAACTATTGCCTAGTGTAGCCTCAAACCAAAAAACCAAAACAAAACTTTTGAGTCACATCTGGTGGTGCTATGGGTTGATTGCTGCTGGAAGTGTTTGGGCAAATTGTCTCTTGTTAAGGCTCAAACCCAGGTTCCTTCACACAGCAGCATTCAGTTCTTTAACCTCTCCACTTGCTTTGGGGGACCCACCCACCCACCTACCTACCTACCCACTACTGTCAAGTTTGCCAGTTTACTGATGCAGACTTTCCCTCCATGGTTGTGGGATTGGAAGGGGAAGCGCCTAGCATGATCTCTCCTGTTCCTGCCTACCAGAGGTGACCAGCCTCTAAGATCCCAGATTGGTCCTGGAAATGCACATCTTGGAATTGGGAAGCCTGGACTAGCCACCATTTTTAATTTTAACATTTGTTGAGTCATCAGCTTAGAGCTATTTAATTTTTGAATAATGACTATTTTGTTGTTGTTTTGGTTTCTGTTTTGGGGCCACAGCTGGTGGTGCTCAGTGGTTACTCTTGGCAGGCTCAGGGACCATATAGGATGCCAGGGATTGATCCCAAGTAGGCCATGTGCAAGGCAAATGCCCTACCCACTGTTCTATCCCTCCAGTCCCAATGACTATTTATTTCAACACCAGTTGACAAAATTCTTGATAATTAAGCACATATCTCAGAATCCCATATGAGCCAGCAAGAACCAATTTCAGACCCAGTCCCCCCATCTCTGGCCTCAAGATGTAGGTGCTGTGCTTGGGACCTGGCTGAGGTCACACAGTTACACCCTGGAGATCTGGGTGCTGTTGAGCAAGTCACTTCCTGTCCTGGAGCCTCTATCTCCCCATCTGTAAGATGGAGCAATTAAACTAAACACCTTTCCTGAGCTGTTGTGCAGACTTCATGGCTGAGTTGCTTAGTGTGTTCGGCAGACCCTACATGCTTAATAAGCAGGCACCTGGGCGTGCCATATTTTTTAATAATCTGAAACACGGACTTGCCCTCAAGCACTCATGGTCCAGTGAAGGGAGCGAATAAGTGAAGGAACAACACACATCTACACATTCATAGGATTCTAATCTAGGCAGGAGGGGAGGGCTTCCCGGAGGTAGCCTTAGAACTGGATGCTGGCAGGTCTGGGAGAAAGCTGGTAAGGAATGTTGACAACAGAGGGCCTTAGAGTCATAAAGATGAGTGAGGAGGCTGGTGGGAACAAGGAACACTAGCCTGGCCCAAACTTTTACAGACAGGTAGTGGGGACCCACTTCTACCAGCTCCATGAAGCTTGCTGATCTTCCATTGGTCCAGGGAATATCAGCTGACTGCAGAGGGAGGAGGACATGGGGATGGCAATAGTCTAAGCTCAGGCTGGGCTTGGCTCAGAGGCAAGGCCAGGTGTACTGTCGTGGGGATGAAATGAGGGTTCAAACCCCTTCCTTACACAGACGCAAACACCGTCTGGGTCTGTTTCACCAGCATGCTCAGGTGAATCTAGGGGTGGGGTGGGGCACAGATACTTTCCTCTCTAGAAGTGTGTGTGTGTGTGTGTGTGTGTGTGTGTGTGTGTGTGTGTATGTAAGTGGGGTGCCCTGTCCAGACCCAATCCAGCTCCAGAGGCCCAGCAGCTATTCCCAGTGACACAGGGTCCCGAGGCTGGGGCAGGGCAGAGAGGCAGCTGGCCTCAATTATTGGGGGGAGGTAGGTCTGCACAGTGTCATTAGGAGAACACCAGAGCCCGGCCATAAAGTCTAATGAATGCATTAATGGAAGGCTTGTGCCCCTCAAAGGAGGCAGAAAAAGCGGGTCTAAATAAAGTTATTAACACAGCCCACCTGTGTGCGGCTCTCGGCCTCTATTGTTCAAATAGCCCATTAACTGTGGAACCATCCCGTCTTGAAAGCAGCCTTGCCTCTCTGAAGCCGCCGTTTAACTGCGTTCATATAACTCAATTAGGCCTCGCAGCCCTGGTCTGAAGGCATGCTCTGCGCTTTCATCTCTGTAATGGTCTGCAGGCCGCTGTGGGGAGCAGGGGGTTAAAAGGGAGGGGGGAACTACAACCTGCCTTTTGGCCTGACTATACCCCCTCACCTGGAAGAGCCTCCAAATGAATTTCTTGGGAGGGGAAAGAAGAAGAGGAATTCCTGCCTTATTGTCCTGGGCTTTTAGAGCAAGCACTCTTGGATCTGGAATCCAGAACCTTCTAGAACCTTCTTTGCCCAATAGTCAGGTCCCCTAGCTAGCTCCAGCCAACCCTCCCCTACCTTGCAACACTCAATCCCCTTTATACAAATGGTCCAGGGGTCCCGGGACACCGCCACCCGTCCCCTCCCCACCCCCCGCCAATGCCACTGGGCCGACTATCTTAATAAAGACTTCAGAAATTTCATTAGGAAGTGGGTCTTTTATAGATCCCGCTAAAGCCTTCTTCCTACTTCTGTCACCGAGCAAGGGTAAAAAGCCTTTTATCACTCTGCCACTTGTTAATGTTCCGCCCCCGGGAGCACTTCATCTGTAATAAACATCTTCGCAAAATATGCATCCCCGGGGAGGGGCCGTTAATTTCCTCAAGGCCTCACACATGTAGGGGCTTTGATTGTCTGCAGGTGCCTCCCAATATTGGTGGGTTTCTAATAAACGTCCCCCCCCCTGAGCCGCAGGTAGTGTCCAGCGCAGGGCCCGGTCCTGCACCTGTCTGCAGAGGGTCGACTCCAGCCGCACCTCTGCCTGCCACGCTGCCCCTGTAGATGCCCGCAGGTAAGTTCTTCCCAAGGTCCGGCCAACCAGGGAACCTGAGAGCCCCAGATGGTGCCTGGATCCTGCCCCACTCCCTATCAAGCCCCGCCTGGCATGCCCCCCTATTCCTCACCCCCAACTTTGGCGGGCATGACAAATATGAGAGGCAGACGCTGTTTTGGGGTCTCTTTCTTGCTTTCTTCTTGTTGGTTTATTTTTGGGGGTCACTCCATTTATAACTGCTGTGGAAATGTGGTTCTTGATGCCTGTCTCCCCGTCTGGGGTTAGAAGGACCATATCTTTCTCCAGAGATGCCTCCTCTGGAACCTGGTTTTGTTTTTGTTGTTGTTGTTGTTGTTTGTTCACACCTGGAAGTGCTTAGAAGTTACTCTTGGTTGCACTCAGGAATCACTCCTGGAGAGCTCAGGGACCGTATCAGATGTCCAGGGAATCAAATCTGGGTTGGCCACATGCCAGGCAAACGCCAAACCTGCTGTGCTATCACTCCGGCCTCTTGTCTGTAATCTATTTGCAGTTTTCCAGGCACTGTGGGCCATGTGAAAAATAATTGTGGGAGACCCACAGGATAACCTGGCCGGGGAAAGTGGGACGAGGTGACATCCCTGGCCATACCCTGTGATTAGAAGTTTGCATTTAATGCCTTCTCTACAGTCACTGGGATTTTACCCCAAGAATCAACCATCAAATTCTGGGTCTAGGCGGTATGCTTTGTGGTTCTGAAGACATGGGGGCAGGGGTGTTGGGGGACGGGGAGCTCACAGGCACCCAGGAGAGGGAGACAGGGACAGGATGAGGGGCCCACTTGGCCTTGTGGTCCTATCAGGGTGAGTGGCTCTAAGAACCAGGGTGAAGTGGCTGGCTGGATGATATGGTCTTTTCCAAATTAGGGTGCTATTGCTACTCTAATGCGGGACATCTTTGTGGGATGCATTCCCAGGTCTGGAAACAGTTGTGAGCTTATTTTGGGGCTCGCATGTCTGTGAGTGCTAGCTGAGGGCTGGAGTTCCATTGCTCCGGTCGTTCCCCTCAATCTGAGCTGGGAAGAGAAAGAAGTGGCTCAGCCAGGACCCTGGAAGATTTTTTAGAAAAATTAATGTGTCAGTGCTGTGGTTTCTGTTCCTCAGCCAAGGGTGCTGCTCAGGACTCTGCAGGCCAAGGCTATAGAGTTTGGGGCTTCCAATATAGGACACACCAAAACGACCTCCTTCCTCGCGAAGATTGCTAGAATCTTCCTCACTGGCCTCCTGCAAAGAAGGAAGACAGGGTTGAAGAGGTCAGGACCACGTGCCAAGGTCACCTGGGAGAGAAGAGGAATTGGAGAGGGCCTGGACTGCTGACTTCCCGAGGGGAATCTGGCTGGGTCCCCCAGTGCCCCCTTCCCTGCCGCTGCCCCCACCCTGCCACTTCTCCTGGCTGGGAAGAGGAGGGTCAGCGGCCGGGCTCGGCAGAAACCGCAGGAGGGCAGTGGCCGGGCTCGGCCTCTGAGGCTGGACTGGACATGATGAAAGGCTGAGTGCATGGACTCCGCCAAAAGGTTAGAGGAAGCAGGATTATTCCTCCCGGGGGGCGGAAGGCCCAGGGGGGCAGGCCAGGCTAATGGAGGGAGCCAGATGCTGACCAGCTGTGCCCCATCTCCCCAGGGCCCTCAAGTCCAAAGGGACTTCTTTTTGCAGCAGGCGAGAATTTGGGAGGATAAGAGAAAGAACTGGCTGCAGGTGGGACTGGGGCCGGGAGAAGTAAGAATGAAAGTTTGTGCTAAGACAGGGTGCTGGGGACCAAGAGGCAGGAGGAGCGGTCAGAGTTAATTTTGGGGAGTTTCCTCTATAGATAGACTTAATTCCTCCCTTCCTTGCCCCCTCAGCTCTGTCTTGTGTACCTGGGGGGGCAGCATTCCAGATAGACAGGATCTCTGAGCCCATTTTCCCAAGTTCCCCAGAACAGTAGGGTGCACTTATGGAATCTTGGATTCAGACTATACTTCAATGCCCCTTCCACCACAAGTCAGGGTGCCTTATCCAGTTCACCAAAGGAGAGGATGTGGGGAGCCCACAGAGACCCAGCCTGTGCCCCCCCCCTCAGGGGCCTCTATCCATGCTTTTACTCAAACCAGTACAACACTTTGGGGTGCCGATTTCTTGAGTTTTTCCTAAACAGGCTCTGTCTAAGTGGGGGTTTTCAGCCTGGCTCTTGTCCAATCTCAGATGAGACCAAAAACTTGGGGTTGCAGGTGAGTACGTAGGGCTCACTTTCTCTCTGGGTGAGGAATCAGATTGGTGGCCAGAGGAGAGGAGAGGGGTGCATCAGTCCTGGTTCCAAGTTCCCCACCCCTCGTGCTGTTAGCTTGCAGGATCCCACTTACAACTGCAGGTTGTAAGAATAAGGTGCCTCAGCCCCATTGTCCCTGGAGCCTGTACCTGGGATATGGATAAAACCCAGAATAAAAATTTCTCTCTAGGCTTTGGGTTTTAGAAAGACAAGGAACTAATTCAAGGGTGTCCATTGCCAGACTTGGGACCCATTCTAAGCACACGCACACACACAAACATATGTACACATATGCAGATATGTGCATTTTCTTGTTTCTTTTTTTTTTTTTTTGGGGGGGCCACACCCGGCCATGCTCAGGGGTTACTCCTGGCTGTCTGCTCAGAAATAGCTCCTGGCAGGCACGGGGGATCATATGGGACACCGGGATTCGAACCAACGACCTTAGGTCCTGGATCGGCTGCTTGCAAGGCAAATACCGCTGTGCTATCTCTCCGGGCCGCATTTTCTTGTTTCTAAGATTCCCATTGACCGAAGCACTTGGTAATTGCAGCGGCTAAGTCTGGTCTGTCCTGAGTCCCTTTCCCGGCTGGAGAGCCTTTCTGGCCCTTTCTCTGGCAGCATGAAATCTGCAGGGGAAGAAGTTGCTGTGTGCATTTGGGATCCAGAGTCCACAGTTCCTATATGTGAAGAGTAAAACGCGCACTTTTTGTGACTCGTGCACACTCCACATACATTTTTGGAGGGGTGGGAGAGCACATTCCGTACCCGGGGCATCATTTATCAGGAAGACACATTTCTGGGTTCAAGTTTAGTGTCTATACGACTTGCAGAAGTGTTAAAGGAACTTTTCTGGTACTTCTGGCCGCTCAGCAGTAGCAAGGACAGGGGTTGAGTTTTTAGGGCTAAAATGAAAAGGAAGACAAAGACAGGACTCTAGCAAAAATCCTCAAGGCAGGAGTTCTTGGATCAGAGGAATTTGGTTTTTCAAATGGCTGTGGATTTAAAAAAAAATATATCATTGCAGGGAAAGCCTGCAATTTCAAATTTTCTTTCTTCTGCTCCCACTCCAGCTAAGATAAAGATCCTTGAGACGAATTATTTGAGCTAAACAATTAGGAAAAAATACTTGCCTACCTGAGAAAAAGATTGAGAAGGTGGAAAGTGGAAATAGCTAAAAAAATAAAATAAAATAAATTTAAAACCCATGCTAGAAAGTCTTTATATTAAGCTGATATTTTAAAAAAATATTTTTTTAACATTGGCTTTGGTGTGCTTTCCTAATCGCATTTAGTGTCAAAATGAAGTAACTTAAAATCATGAATCTTGACTGCTTTCCCCCTCAATTTTCCACATAATGTTGAAAAAAATATTTTTTCGACATTTTCTCAAGCTCAGGAAAAGTACCTGAGTGTGGCCTGGGACCGTAGTAATAATACAGAGGGTAGGGAAGTTGCCTTGCACACGGCCAACCCGGATTCAACCCTAGCATTTCTTATGGTCCCCCAAGCCCACCGGGGTAATTCCTGGGGCCTGAGCAATAAATAATATGGTGGGTAGGGTATTTGCCTTGCAAGTAACCAGCCTGAGTTTGATCCCCAGCATCCTTTTAATCTCCGAAGTCCGTGGAAGTGATTCCTGAGTGCAGAGTCAGAAGTAACCCCTGAGCATCCCTGGGTATGGCAAAAAAACAAAACTAAGAGAAAAAAAAAAAGCCCAAATGTAGGGGGAAAGTATTTGGTGCATTTCCTTTCTAGAAAGGTTTGCTTTCTTTTCAGAATGCTATTCATTCATTCAGATTCTGCTTAGTAAGATGGCAAAATTTTTGCAGACAAAAACTTAGTCGGTTCCTGTTTTCTCAAGAGTTCGGGAGCTCCCAATTTTCTAGAAGCTTGATGGGGAGTGAAGATCCGAGATGAGGCTGGAGGGCCCTGTCCTCACGCCTGTTCCCCCTTTCTTTCTCCCACCCACCACTCTCTGCCCTCTCGGAGCGAAGTCCCCGGGTTGGGCTCTTGCAGTTTGCTGTCGGTTAGGGCCCAATTCCAGAAGTGCCATCAAAGAGTTAATTAGGATGTCCCAGTGCGCAAATGGGGAATAATTGGGAAACAAATTCTCCCAACATCTTGAAAGGGGCTAAAGACCTTTGATCTCTGGAGAGAGAGGCAGACATTACCAACACGCCTGCATTCTGCGGTCTGCCCGCTGCTCCGACCAGGTTAGAGAGAGGATGGTCTCTCTCGGAGAAATCAGCCGGCACCTAACTCCATCCTACCTTAATTATCTTAACTGGTTTCGTATGGCCGAAGGCATTTTCCCCAAAGATTAGAGGAGAAAGAGGGACTGACAAAATAATTAAATATGCAATTTGCCAAGCGTGGGCAATATGGCTTTGAAATCACCTTTTCAGGAAGTTTTACCGCTTGTTCTTGGATGTGTATATTGCAGGCCGCAGACTTTTATTTAAGCTCTTCTGATTGCCTTTAATGGATTAATACCTGAGTGCCATCAGCCGGGGCCAAGACCCAAGGCTGTTTCTAATTTTGTCAATATTGCGCCTGCTTCCTCCGGTGTTATGACAAAAACAAGTATTTAGAATTCGCCTTCTCACTTCAAGCCACACGCTGATCCCCTCAAATAATTGCCTGTTGGAAGAATCTGCGAGTGACCTGCTGGTTCCTGAAAATTTCCCTGGTGCCAGGGGCAGGGATGGAAGGAGGTGCATTGGAGGGGCTGGGTAGGCCTGGATTGTCTGTAGAAATTGGCTTCGTTGGTGAAGATGGCCTTCCAGAGTCTAGTCTGGGTCTCTGGACAGAGGAGTACCGCTCCCACCAAGGCCATGACAGCACCCTTTTGGGGGGGGGGGCAGAGGAATCCATCACTATCCCTGCTATGGCTCCTGCATGGGTAAGAAACATTCCATAGGATGGGGAGGTCTGGAGGGGATTTGGAGAATGGGCTCAGCTCTGTATCCAGCCAGGGGAGGTAGCCAGAAACCAGATCTGTGCTTTTGCTCTGGGGGAATAGTTTGCATTCTGGACTTGGGAGGGAAAACTGGCTTTCAGGAGGAGGCATTGGCATAAGTGATTGCATTGTTCCTGGCTTTCACGTGAGCAGGGTATCTGAGGGGACAGGGGTAAGGGTCTCTGCTTCATGTCTGGGCTGGTAAAAGGTGGATCCTTGAGGGCAGGAGAGATAGCACAGCAATAGGGCATTTGCCTTGCATGCAGCTGACCCAGGACAGAAGGTGTTCAAATCCCAGCATCCCATATGGTCCCCTGAGCATCACCGGGTGTGGACCCCCTACCCCCAAATAAATGGATCCTTGAGATCATGCACAATCGTGTGCTATTAAGGCATGTAGAGGAAGAGAACAGGAAAACTGGACAGGATAAAGAAAAAGGAGGACGAGGGGCAAGTGGAAGCTCTTGTTTACACACATATACACACAGTCACATTTACACACAGGTTCTTGCAGACAGACCCACCTTCATGTCTGCATAGATATGCATGCTTGCATACATTCTTGCCTATGTGTCTGTGTACAAGGTCACGCACAGACACGTCAAGGGGCAGGCCCCAGTTGTCCCCCGGCCGTGCGTGCTGGCCAGGCCTCTCCAGTGCTAAAGTCGCTAATGAGGCCGTGGCCTTTCGAGGTGGGGAAGGGCCTTCCCTGAAACCTGCTTTGATAAAGTGGACAGACCGTCTGGGATGAGTTACCACGTTTTTCCTCTTTTTCTTTTGAACCCTGTGGTGGTTTGGCTCTTTCACAGCAAACGGAGCAGGGCCACATCGCTGGCCTTTGTCCCTCTTCTGCCCTCTGCTCTACCTCCTGCAAGTGCAGACGAAGGCAGGCCCAGGCTGCGGGCATTGGTGGAAGAAGGGACTTTGCTGGGCACCATATTGTCCCAGTGGCATGGGAGCTTTCTGAGGTATAAAATCTGGCAGGAGTAACCCAAGGGTTCGTGGGAGAAACATCTTGTTTGATAATGACGAACTGAGCATGTTTTGGGGAACTGGTCAGCTGGCAGCCACATGTTTGATAAAGAGACTGTTTAGCTCGGTGGCATTTCTGTCCCTGGGCAGAGGTTCCAGGGAAGCTCCTGCAGAGGATGATTTTTTTGTTTTTTGTTTTTTTTGTTTTTTGTTTTTTTTTTTTTGGGTCACACCCAGCAGCGCTCAGGGATTCCTGCTGACTCTACACTCAGAAATCGCTCCTGGCAGGCTCAGGGGATCATATGGAATGCCGGGGTTTGAACCACCATCCTTCTCCATGCAAGGCAAACGCCTTACCTTCATGCTCTCTCTCCGGTCCCAGAAGATGGTTTTTGGGTCAGAGACAGGCTGGATCTGGCTGGTCACCCTGCCCAGTGGGACGTCAGTTCTCACTCCTTTAGTTCTTCTCACCCCAAAGTCAGGAAGACCTCAGTGGGACAGACCTGTTCGCCCCACCCTGTTCACCAAAGCCATATCCGAGGCTTGCTGAGTCCCGGCGGTCCTGGGTCATAGTCTGGGAGGAAAAGCGTTGGTTGAGGTCAGGCTGGTGCAGAAAGGAAGTGAGAAGAGGCTGCCCCCCACCTTTCCTGGACCCCGGGAGCGACCCCAGCCAGTGGGGACTGCTTTGATCTCAGGAGATTCAAAAAAAACACCTCAGGCTCTTCGTCCAGAGGCCCCAGGGCTGGGGGTAGCCTGGGTCACCCTGGGGTCTTCACTCCGGGGTCCTGCTTTCAAAGGCTGCCCTGGGGAGGTGCCCTTGGACTTTGGGTTCTAGTCAGCCAGCTGAGACCTGCCCTCACCTGCACCAGCCACTGTTTCCTCCTGCTCTGCTTACACCCATGGCAGACGCAAGAGAGACAGGCGCTGCTGCACTCCTAGCCCGTGACACCATCTCTTTAGCAGCTTGAGTTGCTTCACTGTCACCAGGAGGTAGAATGCTGTGAGCTTCCTGTGCCCATTCTGTGCCAGGCCCTGGCAGGAAGCTGAGGTTTCTGTGCCCATGGAGGGGTCTTGGCACAGATCACCATATACTCTGGGCCACACTGTCCAGCTGGCCATGCAGGAGGAGGGAGTCAGGGCCCACTCTTGGCTTTCCTTTATGTGTCTCTGAGCGGCTCCTGGGCAGGGGTCTATGGCACCACTATGAGGCAGAGAGTCTTGCCCTGTGCCTGCCAACATGTTCTGTCTAGGGCCCCTCTCTGCCTGCTTGGACCTTAATCAAGCACCATTTGTGGCTACAGAGCACAGAGGGAACAAGATTAAATAGAGACTGAGAAGGAAAAAATTCCTCAATTGTATTTTTTTGTTTTTTAAAAAACAGTTATGAAGGGGGGTATTCTGTTTATGACTAAAACCCAACTACAAACATGCTTGTAATCATGGTGCTTAAATAAAAAAAATATATATATAATAAAAGTTAAAAAAAAACAGTTATGATCAGGGCGTACTCCTGGCTCTGCACTCAGGAATCAGTTCTGGCAGTGCTCAGGAGACCATATGGGATGTTGGGGATCAAACTCTTTCATTGTCTACAAGGCAAGCACCCTACCTGGTGTACTATCACTTGGGTCCCTCACATTTCTAAAATTAATACATTTTAAAATAGAATCACTGAAATACACAGTTGCAACGTTGTCCATTCTCTACTTAAGAAAAAAATTGGTTCTTTTAATTGAATGTGGATGGTTCCAGGAGCAAACAGTTGCATGAATATTGAGTGGAAATAAAATCTCATCAGACCTAAACACCAAACCCAAAGTCACCGATACCCGACAGAATCAAGATACCCAATCTACAACAAGCTACACACAAAGAGGACCTGTTACACTAGCAGTCTAGGGGGCAAATGGGGGAGGCATGGGATATAATTTGGGAACAGGGGTGGAGGGAAGACACTAGTGGTGGGAGCAGCCCTAATTCACTGTCACTATGCACCTTAAATAGAATATGAAATATAATATGTAATTCACATCGGTCATAAGAATTATTTATGAAAAATTAAATTAAAAAAACTGTTCTTTTGGTGGTAGTTTGGGCCCTACCCAGTAGTGCTCAGTGCTTTACTCCTGACTTTGCTCAGGGATTACTCCTGGTGGGGTTCAGGGAAGCATATAGATAGGGTGCTAGGAATAGAACTAGGAATGACTGCTCATAAGGAAAGTACCTTTCCTGTTGTGCTATCACTCTGGTTCCAGTCCAGCTGTGCTTGAGGGCTGTTCCTGCTCTTTAGGGGGTTCTGGGCAAAGACACAGGCCCCCTGAACACAAAACTTGACCCTCAGCCTTTGTGCTCTCTCTCTCTTCATAGCCCCCCGACATTTTATATTGAGACACAGAAAAGCTGAGACACACACATGCCACATACACACCCCACAGCCACCCCACACCCCATAGAACCACACACACCTGGACTGTCTGCATCAGTCCCCTTGGCACAGAATCCCCCCATGGCTTTGTACATCCCCATAAGCACACAGTTTGGACTGTCAGTTTGAAAGCCAACTTCGTCAATCACCCCCTGAATAATTTACTGTGCTTTTTCTTCTACAAATCAGGATTCCTTTCAACTTTCCCCCCCACCCCAACCAAAGCACTTTATTTAGCATTTGGAGAAAATAATGCAAGAGAGAGGAATTTTGACAATTAGAAATGACAAGTACTGGATCCTCAGACACAGGACAGGCAGGGTATTGTCTTTGGACATTGTCCTTGGACCACGGC
This sequence comes from Suncus etruscus, assembly GCF_024139225.1. Lineage (NCBI taxonomy): Eukaryota > Metazoa > Chordata > Mammalia > Eulipotyphla > Soricidae > Suncus > Suncus etruscus. The sequence continues at coordinate 14,634,214 of NC_064852.1, read as the reverse complement.
CAGCAGTGCAGGGTACTAAATATTGGGCTTCTACATGCAAAGTCTATGCGGCATCCATTGAACCAGTTCCCTCCTTATTCATTACAGTGCTGGGGGTCAACCCAGAGCTTCATACCACATCAACATTGCTATTTTAGAAGGAGCTTCATTTTATTGTTGTATTTGGATCATACCTGGTGATGCTCAGGGCTTACCTCTGGGATGCTAGGGATTGAACCTGGATCAGCAATATGCAAGACAGGTGCCTTCCCGCCTGTAATAGCACTCTGTCACCCAGATTCTCTCTTTTTTTAAATTTATATTGAAACCACTGTAAACTACAAAGTCCTTCATAGTTGGATGTCAGGCATACAGTGACAGTAAATTAGGGCCATTCCCACCACCGGTGTTGACCTCCCTCTACCAAAGTCTCCAGCATGCATCCTATACCCTCCACCCTTAGCCCCCTGGTCTGCCAGTATAACAGGCCCATTTTAAGTTTAGGTTGATATAGTTTGGGTCTCTTGATTCTATTGTTGTTGACTTTGGCTTGGGTATTTGGTTCTCTTCTTTTTATCTCCACCAATGCACCTAAGACCACTTGGCCTCTGGGCCCCATCCTCTTTTTTTCTTCTTCTTTGTTTTATAGAAAAATATGAGGTAAAACAAAGTCATTCATTTCCCAAGGTTCTGTGAAAAGGGCAGGAGCTCCTATCTAGAAGATAAAAATAAAATTAAAAAGGGGGGTGAGTAGCAGAGTTTTATTTTGTTGTTGTTTTATTTTATCTTTGCATAGGTGCAGCAAACATTGGGGAAATTAGAAAGGAAATACCCTTGGCCTAAAAAACAGGGTGTCCTTATCCATGAAGCATCTTGTCATAAGGCTGACTACAGGCTCCAGGCATACTAATTGTCTAACCCCAAGATCTTTCTTCATGGTCCCAGAAAAAGTTCTCCTGAATCACGGTGCTGATTTCTTTTTTTGAGAGGTGATTTTGGGCCGAACTGGTGATGCCTAGGTGCTACTGGTGATGCTCCAGGGATCAAGTGTGTGCTGGGATTGAGTGGTGATCACAGTATGCCAGGCAAGCACCATGGTTCTGTACTCTGGCTTCTTGGAGTGTCTTAGGTTTGGCATCTGGACAGATGTGGGGATACACCCACCCTCATTTCACATGCAGGTGTTCAGAGAAGTTAGCTGAGAGTATCCCAGGGAGCACCCTCCTGCTCCCCAACCAAGAGTTGGCCCACCTGGCCCTACCCTGCACAGAGGGAGAGATGGGGACAGAGAGAGGTTCTGGAAAGTAGAATGGCTGAGATCCCCAAATTCATGGGGTGTGCCCATGCCCCAGAGTATGAAGTGGAGTTGGAATGAGGTATCTGAGGGAAATTCCTTCCCTTACATCTGGGGTGCACTAAATGGGCATCTCACCATGACTAAGCGTGGTGGTGGCTTAGGGGGCAAAGCTTCATGCAAGAAGTGTGTGTGGGTCCCTGTTCTAAATGCTGCAAGGATTTGAGGGTTCTGTTGTATCATCTTTTCAAATGAATAAATGTTGAACTCAGGATGTTTCCTGGATGAGTTTGGGGATCATTATTACTCAACATGGAATAACCCAGTCATGAAAAGTCACACGCTGCTGGGTACCATTTCTAGAAGGTTCTTAGAATATTAAACACATAGAGACAGAAGAAAGTGGAAGGGTTGAAAGAGCTGGGCTAGGGAGCAGGTGTATGGACTGCACTGCACTTTGCATCGAATGGGACAGTTGTTTTACTTTTTTAAGATGGAAAGTTCTGGAGACCAATATTTGAGCAACAAGGTATATGTATTTAATGCCACTGAACTATATATTTAAAAATGATAAAGATGGTACCTTTTTTTTGTTTTTGGGTCACACCTGGCAGCGCTCAGGGGTTACTCCTGGCTCTATGCTCAGAAAATGGCCCCTGGCAGGCACGGGGACCATATGGGATGCTGGGATTCGAACCACCGTTCTTCTGCGTAAAAGGCAAACACCTTACTTTCATGATATCTCTCCGGCCCCAAGATGGTACCTTTTTAAAAATTTATTTTTGGGGTTTGGACCTTACCTGGCAATAATCAGGGATTACTCTTGGCAGTGCTCAGGTTGGTTGCCACTGTGCTCTCTCTCTGGCCCTAAGATGCTACATTTTATGTTGTGTGTTTTACCTCTGCAGAAGAGAGATTTCAGCCCTTGAACTGCAGGGCACAGTAATGCCTGTCTTCAGGCCCTATGACTCCTTAGGATGAAGTCCTGGTACCTGTTCAGAGGTCGCCTCAGTGGGCTGAGAACCCAGCTTTGGTTTCTGCAAATAGTACATCGGGGAAGTGAACCTCAGCTGCTGAGAACAAATGGAGGCATTTGATCCAAGGAGAGAAGTTGATGAAAAATTGTTTTATGAAACCCAAATTTTGGCCTGTTTTCACATTTCAGTGTGTCGGAATGCAGCGTAATAAATGGTGAACATATTGTTTATGATTATGAATGGCTGATTTTTTTATGATGACAATTTAAAAAATTGTCCTTGAGTCTCCCTCTGAACCCCCCCCCCCCCAGAGAAGGGATGGAAATTCTAGAAACCAAGGAGAGGAAGAGATGCTACTTTCTCATCTGTCCCCTGCAGGAATGAAACTCAGGGTCTCGCATACCTTAGGTCAGTGCTTGTCTACCCCGCTGGCCTTGGGAGAGAAGATTTTTTGGTCAATGAACTTAAAAAGGGATAACCAGACCAGGTGCCTTTCTGGGCCAAGGAATCTGTAGATCCATAGATCCCAGGGATCCATTGGAGCAGTTTTCCAGTCCTGGGTTCTGAGCCCCCAGATGGACACTGTGCTCCTACTCCACTGGGCTGGTGCCCAGATGGCAGGTTATATGTGGGACGCAGAGCCAGGTCAAGCCCATTGTTGTGTTAAATAATTAACGATGGTGGTGGATGGTGAAGGATGAAATTATTTAACACAACACCCATGTGCCCTATTTTGGGTGCGGCTGACCCGAAGAGCCCCTGGAAGATTGGAACATTATCCCCTACACTGATGGCCTTTGCATAGTCAGCACAGACACAGGTGTCCCCTGTACAATCTGGGCTGGGACCCCAGAGCTTGTGGTCTCTTTGCCTGCTCCTTGCATGGGCTTTTTCTGGGTGCTCCCCTAATGCGCAGGACCCCTGTGTTTATTCCTGATCCTCTCCAGTGGTTGAAGAAAGATGGTAACCCACCTCGCCAGTGGGGTCAGAATGGGAGCCTCAATATTCCTGGGGCAGGGTATCAGATGGGAATGGGGTTCCTCTGGGGGCCTGAGTTTGTCTGCTCCAAACCCACTCCTGGAATAGGTGGTGTAGGATGTCCAGCTGACTCAGGGTAGACCCTGGGGTGCTTGCTGAGGTGCAGGGGGGAAGAGAAGGCTCTGTGAGTCCAGCTCTGAGCAGAATTGGGGGTCCTGGGTGGGGGGCAGCACTGCTTAAGACTCGAGGGGCTCTGTGCTATTCCAGGCCAGTGCAGGGATGGGTCACATGCTGGATCCCACGGGTATGGGTCAGGGGCTATGCCTGAAGGGACAGCAGGTTTGGGCGGGGGTCCCATTTTATGAAGAAAGACTTTGGGAAGGTCTTAAGGAGTGAGTAAAGTCTTGAGGCAGGTTGGCAACTTTTGAGCCCATTGGTAGAGAGCAGTGAGTCTGGGGCCTCTTTGGCGTAAGTGGGAGGCCAGGTTGTCCCCATTCCCTGCTGTTTTGGAGCATTAAGGATTTGGGGTAAAGTATGACCCCCCCCCCCAAGTCCCCAGCCTAGTCTTGTCGGTCACATTTTCTTTAAAAGCTTTAGCTCTCAAGCCAACCCATCTGTTTGAACAATTGCCAAGACCAACTGAGGGGGGCCAGTTGGGGAGAGTTTGGGGTCTTTTCACATAGCTGAGAAGCATCCTGCCACCCCTCCTAGTTTCCCTGATTACTGTCTCCTGCACGGGGGAGCATTTTGTTTTTAAGGATAGTCTCTGGAAAGTGTGAGAGAGGACCTGGCATGCTGGACAGAACATGGTGGTGTCCAGCCCCCTGACTTTGGCTGAGGGGCAGAGGAGGGGATCACTCTCAGCCCCTCGGATATGCGCTTCTCCAGCGTGGGTCTCTGGGAGGAAGGGGCCTGCGTTCTTCACTTGTTTAAGTCACACAAAAGCTGTATGTATAATTAATGCGCAATAAACGTGAGCCTGCTGGAAATTAACTAAATGGGGAGAAAAAAAAGAGATGATACTTAATTGTAAAAATTTAATTTTGCTTTGATTCCCTTCCCCCATGCCTCCGTTCCTTTGCCCTTTTACAACTTGTTATATTCTGGAGCCTTTAGATCTCACTGGAGAGAACAGATTCGAAAGGACCTGCCTCCTGACCTCTTGCCAGACAGTCAGGAGACAAGATTAGTTTTAAGCCACAGTGCGGCCAGTTACTTTCCACAGAGGGTCCAACGCCCAGAGTCGCCCACAAAAGAAGGTTGTGATCATCCCCAGACGTTCCTGGGGAAAGCTCTGGACACGGTGATTTCCAGTGCTGCGGTAGATGCAATTTCCAGGGCTGCCTTTCACAGCTTAGAGATAGCCCATTGTGGCATTTAAAAGACCTAAATGGGCCGGAGCAATTGTGCACACGGCCGACCTGGATTTGATTCCCAATTTCCCAGTACCCCAGACTGTCCCTCGAATTCCACTAGATCCCTGAGCGCAGAGCCAGGAGTAAAGTAAGTCAGCTCTGAGCATTACCAGCTATGACCCCAACAACACCCTGCCCCATAATAAAAATTCCTAAATATGAATTCAGCTGTGAAAAAGCCAAAAAAACTAAACACAGTTCCATAAATTCAAACCAAGTATTTGAAACCACTCCATCGAAGGCACTCTCTTCCCTACATTATATTTTTAAAGGGCAGGTTTTTCTGAAAGGGAAAAAGCCTGGATGGCCATATTTCTTTGCGTGTGTGTATGTGTGTGACTGTGTGAACTGTATCAACACGTCTTTCCTTATTGTCGCATCTCTTAATAAAACTGAGGACTCAGCTTTGAGAAACCACTCATCCAGACAAAAGAGACTTAAGGAAAAAAAAAATAAGACGAAAACATGCGATTAACAGATTCTTTTAAAAATAGGATTTATTGCTCACACACATAACAACAACAATGTTAAAATCTCAAATCCCTGGAAATAAATCACGGCCGATCTTCTCTCCCGTCCCTGCCAGCTGTCTTCCTGTTTCTGTGTCTTTCCCAACCCTGGTCTGTCTCAGCAGATCATTAAACAAAGAGGCACAGGGCTGAGAGATGGAACCCAGAGGCTGTTGGGGTGAGAATGTTGTGTTCCCACAACCCCGGCTCGGCCCGGAGGACTCAGAGCAGGGCTTGTCCAGCTTTTTCGTGCCTCTGTTCCCAAGACACTAGATCACCAGATTTCATTATACACAGCAAACGGAATCAAAGTCCGCTTGTAAAGACTCAGCACAGCTCCCTCCCTGGTCCTGCTGAAGGCCAAGTGGGATCATTCCCAAGAAATCTGGTCAGTGGATGGACCAAGGCAGGCTGTAAATGCCCGGAGTTGTGACTCCAGTCCCAACGGGCAGGCTGGCCAGCTAGTCAGCTTTATCTGCAGCCCAACTGGCCACTGTGTCTACTTTTATAAACAGGTGGCCCCCTGGGGGTGTAGGTCCAGAGTTGGGTCAGCCACAGAGTGGAAAGAGAAAGAAAATGCCTGGATCCAGCCCCAGATATGCAGCCGGCAACCCGCCAGGGCTGGCTGCAGACCTTTGCCCAAGAATCAGGTTCCGAGCTACAAAGGCAGGAATGCAGCAGCCTGCTCCGCAGTCCCCTTATTAAAGAAGTGAGCCTGGCGGATTTCGATTCCATTTGTATTGATCACCGGGAAATGTCTCATTCCCTGGCTGACAAACGTAGCCCGCAGGGAGGGAGTTTGTGTTTGGGTGGAAAGCATTTGTTTCCACAGTGATTTGGGCATGGGGATGGGGGAGGGACACTGAGTCGGGGCAGTGGGGTCCTCTGGAGAAGGGTCCTGGAATGACAAATGTGGGGGTAGTATTTAGTCTGGTCAGACAAAAGAGCTGGCTGGGGGTATCAGAAATGACCCTGTATGGCCGCAAAAAAAAATAAGTCACGGGAGAGATTCTAGTCCCAAACACACATTACAGGAGTTTCAAAAAAATTTAAAACATCACAGGGTTAAAAAAAATGACATATTGTAAATATGTATTATGCACACACACACACACACACACACACACACAGATTTTGATGCTGCCACGTTTGCTGGTCTCAGGTTGTAAAGCATCATGGTCTGGTCTCATTTTTGGTCTCCAGGATGGTCATGGCCTGGAAAGTAGAAGCTGTCGTGTGTGTGTGTGTGTGTGTGTGTGTGTGTTGGACACAGGAAAATGCATATTTTCAGGATACGCCTGGGCTCTGGAAGGCGGCACTAGGAATTGTCAGGATGGTTGCCTGGGGAAGGGCGGGGGGGGGTGGTGGTGGTGGATAAGAGTCCAACTGAGCTTTTTCTTTTTTCCTTCCCCACCCTCTCCTCTTCTGTGCACGCTGGGCGAGATAGAAAATGAGGGGAAATGTGAACCAGGAGCCAAATGGTTATGGCATCTCATGACTCATTCCAAGGGGTCCAGAGCTGTGATTCTGCGGTTGGAGAATTCTGGGCTCTGAGTCAGTCGGGTTTTGCTCATCTGTCCTGTGCGTGTTTAGTGGTGGTGGTGGGGGTCACAATGAGTGCTGCCTCAAGGGAGGGGATGGGGTAGTCCATGGATGCGGTCATAGAAAATGTAGGCAGTGATGGAATCGGGGCTAAGGCAATTGCATATACAGGAGAAAGCCCTGAACTCACTTGCTCAGCATCCCAGCTTTCTCGAGAGAGTCAAGCTAAGCCAGATATCCCCAAATTGGGAGCTGAGATTCCCGGAGCATTGCGGGGATGGGGGGGACGGGGGGGGGTCGTCTATGTAGGAGGCTGTGAAGTTTAGACTGTGCCAGCCCATGCTGTGGGCTCTGAAAAAAATTTTCTTTTCCCCCGGAGCCTGCAAATGGTCTTTGCCTCTCTGTGTGTGTGCCGGCAGGTGAAATAATAGAATTACACTTATTGGCTGAATTCCTTGGGGCCCCCTTGGCACAGGGAGAGCAGCTGGATGAATATTTTAATTAAGCTTTGACACCCAGAAGTCAAAGTCTTTCCCCCCCCCACACACACACCCTACCCTTCCAATCCCACTGGATGAGGTCTCACGGTCGATCTGGGGTTTAATCCAGTTCGGTTTCCGAGTTCAAATTTCTTCCTGGATAGAAAAATGGCAGGAGACAGTCCAGGATTTCCACTGGAGGGGAGAGGGTGGGGAAAGAAAAAAAGAATTCGAGTTGACTGTATTTCCTCTGGAGAATGACACGGTGATTCGATTAACTCCTCTTCCTTGACATCTTGCCCATTTTATTAACTTCTGCTTTGCTTTTAAGCAGGCAACTACTGTTTTACTTCCCCGAAGAAGCTCATAATATTATAATTCAAGTGTCAGGACAGATTAGGTTAAACGAACTGTGTCATTCCCGTAGGAAAACAAACTTCAGAAGGGCCCCGGCCTGCCTGGGAAAGCATCAGAGGTCCCGCGGACCCCAGGCGGACCCTCCTCGGCCGTAATGTGCTCAAGTTGGCCTCAACATCTTCAGCCTGGCTAGGTGAGAAATGGCTTTAGCTAACCAAACACTTCGTTTTCTTCCCCGCGCATTCTTTCTTTATGAGATCCTGAATGTGACATTTTCACCAAAAAATCTCTGCGCTTATTTGCGAAAAATGTATATTAAAACCAAACCCCCCCCCCATCAAATGGAAAGAAATCCCAGATGGTTTTATTCACAAGCCTCGGAATTAATGGCCTCTCTTCTCTTCATACATATTAGAAGCAGATGAGTTCATTACGATTTCACCATAATAAAGAAAATCTGCCTGATTTTTTGACAAGACAGAGGTGCATCGAATATATCTACTAAATAACAAAAGTGGCTTCCCACCCCTGAAGAAATAGGGGGGTGGGTGTATCCCCCCCGTAGGAAACACTCGTTTTACCTGGACTGCTTAGAAATTAATGAAAAGCACGCAAACCCAAAAGAGAAGGGATGGGGGTCAGGGTGGGGTGGGGGGGGAGAGAAAGAATTCGAGGGATGTTTTTCTTTTTCCTTTCCTTTTTTTTTTCTTTTCCTTTTTTTTTTTTTTTTTTTTTTCTTTTTCGGAAAATGTGACTGATTTGGAAAAGAGCGAGTTTTGCAATGTTTACTTTGTGGTGGTTTGAGATTTTTACATCTTTCAACAAAGCGCGCTGGGCAAGTGAAACCATCTGAAAAGGCTTTGGCAAAGAGGCATCATCGGGGCGTAAGTGGCAGGGGGCTGTGGTTCCTTTATCTTGGGGGGCCATCTGTGCCCCCGTGCACGGGAGGAGGGGGCGCCCGCCTGGCCTCGCCCAAGGTTCCCAGCGCCAACTCTGTGGCCTCCAGCTGGAGCTTCAAAGCGCTTTGGGCCAAGCGTCCTGGGAGGGAACCGGACACCACTCGGGGGTCCCTGGCCGGCCCCCTGTCCCCAGCGTGGCCGCCTGATGCGGTCATGGAAAGCCCGGCCCTAGGCTGCTTTCAGCACTTATTAAGCAAAAAGTGGGAGGCTGGACAAGTTGGGTCTCCACAGGGCGCAGGGCCAGAGGCTGGACCTGCTTTGCAAAGGACCTTCCCGAGAGTGGAGAAGGATGGATGGACAAGGTGGGGGGGGGGGTGAATGGGGGGGTGGGTGCTTCCTCGATCCCAGGTCCCAGAGCCTTCCTTCCTTGGCTTGGCTCCCGGGCCAGGCAGGGTGTGCCCGGCTGCAGTTTCTGACAACTGCCCAGGGACAGCCAGTGGTGGGTGGAGGGGAATGGCACAGCTGCAAGGGGGAGCAGGAGGACTTTGGGGGGGGGGCAGAGCTGCGGTGGGGGACGCCTTAGCCCCTTGGATTCCACCCCAGCTCTCCCCAAGCCAGGACCCCCTGAGGGGGCTTGCATGGAGCCTAGAGGCGAAACACACCTGCAAAACAGAGGGAGGCAGGAAAGGGGTGCAGGACTCACAAATACTGGTTTTCCAAGGGAGGATGCCATTTGCTCCCGGACATTTCCAAGTAGAGTTTTCAAGTTTCTTGGTAGTCTCTCTTTTAAGTCTCTCTGATCCCCCAGAATCTCTTCTGGGGAGGTTGGGGGTCAGAGGCGGGGTGGGGTGGGACCCCAACAAGAGCTCAGGATGGAAATAGAAATTTCTAGGCAGAGTCCAGGGGCTGCTGTGGATTCAGTAAGCAAGTCCACGTTGTCGGCTTCAGGAAAGGGGGCTCGTCTGTGCAGACTTCAAACAGGGCCTAGAGCCTGGGAGGGGGGTGATGGGGGCTGAATGGAGGGAGGCAGCTCCTGACTGAGGCTCAGAGGGTCTTTATGGTTACCCATAAAAGCAGCCTTAGGCTAGGAATGTGCTAGAGACTCCAAGCTGTGTGCAGAGCTGGTTCCACATCGCCTTTCACCCTCTCCTCCTGGAGAGCAGCATCCCCCCAATTTTGAGAGGGGCCCAAGATGCCCTGGATGACCGTTGGCAGCCTCGAATCCCTGGTATTCTTCAATCCATCAGCCATGGGCAGGGGACCACTGCATCCCCCATTTCACAGATGCGAAACTGAGGTGCATTTGTGATAGGCAACGTCATCCAGCTCAAGCGTGCAAGGATGCTGGGTGGGAGAGGTGAGACAGGGGCTGGCTGCAATCTGGACCCCTTGGAGAAGGCCAGGCTGGCGGGGTACGCCCCTTCCCTCGGCTCCTCCCTAGCCTCCTGCAAGGTCCCACACGCCCTGATATTCAATCAGGTGCCGCTGATGCCTGGCTCAGCGGTGGGGTTGGCCTCCCCAGCTTCCCGGGGACAAATGGTTCTTATTTGAAAGGGAGGTTAGAAAAACACATGCCCGAAGACACTGTCAGGGGACTGAGGATTAATCTCATTTCAGTCAAAGACCATTCCAAATATTTTTGGGGGGGGGCCTCAGGGGCAAGCAGCAGCCCTTGGCTGGGAAGGAAGTGGGGGTGGAGATGGAGCTCTGCTTGTAATGTGTGTGGGTTGTGGGGGTCCCTGGCGAGACCTGCTGGTCCCCTGGGCAGGCGTTGCGGGGGGCCGAGACCCCGGCATGGACTCTGGCTGGGCGTTTGATACCTGGATTCAGTTGCCAGAAGGAAAGAAAGGATTAGGCGCCTGGGACATGTTCATTTTTCTGGATGGTGTCGTGACTGTTTCTGCGTCATGTCTCCACCAAAGAGGGGTCCCCCAGAGACTTGCTGGGGTGGGGGCTGCACATTGAGCCCCCCCCACATGCTGGAACAGGCAGAGAAAGGCGGGAGACCAGCTGTACTCGAGGCCCACAATTCCCAAATTGGGCCCTGGCCCCTGAAACGCAGCCTGCAGGCTTTTGGGGCTCAGTGTGGGCTGGTCCTTGGGGCCTCTGAACTCCCACAGCAGTTCAGTGAGGAAGTGAATGGAATTGGGGTGGGGGTATCAGGCAGATCTGCATTTTTACAGGGACCTGTGTCATGGCTGTGGAAACTGAGGCTGGTGTGGAACAGGGGAGGCTTACCTCATGCCTGGGAGCAGCCCCCCAGAGCCTGTCCATGTCCTCAGGAAGTCAGCACCCCTGTTTGAGGTGTTCAGAAGGTCCGTCCTGCCCCACATTGGATAAGTGGGCGAGGGACAGGGAACTATTTGGGAGTCACTGCTGAGGCTCAGGCCCTGCCAGCTGATCAGGGTGGGGTACAGTATGGGCGGGACCCTCGGGCGTGTGCAGGGGTTTGTGTGTGTGCTGTGGGCTGGCCCGTGTCCAAGTAAACGTCTGCGCTATGGACGATGGTTGGATCTGTGACTCCCTGGAAAGGAAGGTGAAGTTCAGCTCAGGGTGGGATCACTGCAGGCCCTGTGGTGCAATAAAGTATCCCCTGAGACAGACTGTGGGCTGAAGCTGGGAAAGGTGCATACATGTGACCACACACATACATGGACACACGGACACACCAACAATACCCTTTGCACCAACGTGTCTTTAATTGTTTTGGTTTGGGGACAAACCCTGCCGTGCTCAGGGCTGAGTCCTGGCTCTACACTCATGGGCCACTTCTAGTGGTGCTCAGGGAACCATTTAGGGTTCTGGGGATTGAACCTGGGTAGGCCAAATGCGAGGCAAACCTGCCCTGCCCACTGTACCGTCTCTCAGACCCTTTGCTCTTCTTTCTGAAGATGGCGCCTAGTAACTTACAAGATGGCCCTTGCGTTAGAGAGGAGGAGTAAGGCTTGACAGTACAGGAACCTCTCTGCTCTCCCCGTCTGGGTGAGGGTTATCATGGGTGTCTGGGCTCCCCCCTGCAGCTGCAAGTGGGTACCCAGGCTCCCAGAATGGAGCTGGGGACTCCTGGGGTGTGGGCACCCACTTCCCCAGCAGGGGGCACTGTAATGCAAGGGAGTCTAGGTTTTGACCCTGAGACACTTTCCAAACCAAAACCTGGTCACCCGAAGACCAACATTGCCAGGGACTCTGTGGGGGGCTCCATGAACATCCAAGGAGGGTCCCCACATTACAAGAGTGCAACCACTCTTTAGCCCTTCTTCCTGGTCCCAAGGAGGTAGCTGTCTGGAAACACACCCTGCACCCCAACACAGTAACTAGTTCAGGGTTCTGGACACAGCATATCTTGGGACAAGTGTCAGCTCCCTAAGGAGGCAGAGCTACTGCTGCTGGTGGACCCAGGGGTACACCCAGAGAGCCACAGGGGATCCCCACTGGAATGAACACAATTCAGGAGTCCACAGCTGCTAAGTGTGTGGGGGGACTCTGGTGCTAACAACAAAGGCCACGCTGTTCCCCACAAATGTTTACTGCTGCTGTATGAACACAGGCAGCACCCCCTTCATTCACACACCTTCACACACACACTTGGAACATCCAGGTTGGGTCCATGCTTGAGACACGCAGGAACCCCCAAACTCATCTCCAAGAACCCCACTGGTAAATAAAAGTCCCATTAGGAGCCAGAGAGTTGTAACAGAGGGTATGGCACTTGTTTTGCAGGAAGTTGATTGGAATTTGATCTCCAGTGCCACAGATTACTAGGAGTAATCTCTGGACACAGAGCCAGGAGTAAGCCTTGAACACTTTTGGATGTGGCCCCCCAAAATAACAAAAACTGGCGTGTTTTCAGGACATACCCAGTGTTATTCAAGGACTGTTTCTGACTGCTCAGGAGTGATCCCTGCGAAGGCTTGAGAGACCATACAAGGAACTGGGATGGGACCGAAGTCAGCCAAAGGAGGCAAATGCTTTCATCCCTGTACTATCTCTCTGGTCCCCTAATCTTACTTTTTAAGACTGAGACCTAAAAAAACTTCTAAAATAAAATTAATTAGTTTTGGGTTTTGGGGCTACACTCAGCGGTGCTCAGGGGTTACTCTTGGCGCTGTGCTCAGAAATTTCTCCTGGCAGGCTTGGGACCATATGGAAATCAAATCCAGGTCTGTCCCAGGCCAGCTGTGTGCAAGGCAAACGCCCTATCATTGATTGTGCTATCTCTCGGGGGGGGGGGGGGGAACCATATGGGATGCTAGGATTAGAACCACCATTCATCCTGGATTGGCTGCTTGCAAGGCAAATGCCCTACCACTGTGCTATCTCTCCAGCCCCATAAAATAAAAATATTTTAAAATCTAATGGCATGTCTCTGAGCTCTTACATAGTATACATAAGTATAGTATACTTATAGTTTATACATATAGTTTTCATAGTTTTTGTTTTTCCAGATATTGGCTGTTCTTTTGTTTTATATGTATGTTTGTAGTTTTTAATTTATTTTATTTTATTTTATTTTTGTTTGATATTCGGGGGTTATTCCTGGCTCTGTGCTCAGAAATCATTCCTGGCAGGCTCCAGGGGACTATATGGGATGCAGGGGATTAACCTGGGTTGGACGTGTGCAAGGCAAACACCTACCTCCTATATAATCCTCCAGTACTTCCCTTTACTTTTTTTTATATTGACTATTCTTGTGGTTAATGTTTTGTCTGATGTTATTTCTGCTTTTGCTCCAACCCTATTGGCATTTTGTTATGTCTTATGAGATCTCTCTTTTTTTCAAAAAGAAAATGTTTAGAAAAGAAAAAAATCTTTTGGTTCTGCTTCTAGGCCACACACACCCAGCAATATTCAGGGGTTACCCCTGGTTCTGCACTCAGGAATCTCTCCTGGAGGTGCTCAGGGAAATTTATGGGATGCCAGAGATCCAGAGAGCAAACCCAGGTCGGCTGCATGCAAGGCAAGTACTTTACCTATTGTGCTATCTCTCTGGCCCCTAGAGAGATTTTTTTATTTTCAACACTATTTACATTAATGATGTCAGGGTTTCCTGCATACAATTTCCACCACCTCTCTCTCCACCAGTGTCAGCTTAGTCCACCATTGTTCCAGGGCAGCTCCCAACCCTCTTCTTTCAGTCAGTAATCAGCTTCCTGCTAAAGATCAGTTCTCAGTTATGTTGCCTTTGGCTAGTTGTTGTTTCTTACTACGTTTCTTTATAGAAAAAATATGAGAGATCATTTTGTGTCTGTCCCTCTTCACCTGACTCACTTCACTCAGCATAATAATCTCCAGACCCTTCACATAGCAGTAAATTGTAGATTTCATTTTTTTTAGAGCCCCAAAAAAGAAAATTTTCACAGTCCACAATCTCGTTTTTCTTTCCCATCAAGCTGACTTATGCTCTCATTGGTTTATTTCTTTGCATTTTCTTTTTTTTTCTTTGCATTTACTTAATGTTCTTTTTCCAATCTTAAAGTATAGAATAAAACAATAAAAATATGGGGCTGGACTGATAGCACAGCCACTTTGCATGTGGCCAACCCAGGAAGGATCCCAGTTTGATTCCTGGCATCTTATATGGTCCCCCAAGTCTGCCAGGAGTGACTTCTAAACGCAAAGCCAAGAAAGAGCACCAGGTGTGGATCAAACTCTCCCTCCCCCAAAATTATCTGGAGTGATAGCACAGTGGTAGGGCATTTGCCTTGCACGCTGCCAAGCCAGGGCGGTTCAATTCCAGGCATCCTATATGGTCCTCCAAGCCTGCCAGGAGTGATTTCTGAGCTCAAAGCCAAGAGTAACCCCTGAGCGCTGCTGGGTGTGACCACCCCTCAAAAAAAGAGCTTCCCTTGTGCATTTTTATCTTTTCTTGTGGCAAGTTTTGGTGTAACTACTGTTTCAGAAGAGTCCCTTAATTTTGTTTCACTGTTTATGCATTTTGGGCCATATTGGAGGTGTTCAGGGCTCATTCCTGATGTGCTTAGGAGACCCTATGAGGTGCTAGGGATTGAACCTGGGTTGGCTGCTTACAAAGCAAGCACACTACCAGCTCTCCATGCTCTCTCCAATTTTAATATGACATGATCCCACAATGATTTTGCATTAAGATTTTCTCTCATAGATACAGTGGTGTTTCTCTGTCTCTCCCCCCACCTCCCCGTGGCTTCTTTCTGATCTCGTTTGCTTCCTGTGATGTCCTTGTCCTACTGATGGCTTCCCCATGTTCCTTAGTATTGACAACCCCCTGTAGAATTTTCACCTGTGCCCCCCTTGAAATATCTTGAATAATGCTTCTTGGCTTCATCTTGATTCATTGTACATTTCAATCTTTGACTATGCGATATGGCAAAACTCTCACCCCACATTCGTTCCTAATTCCATTAGCATCTGAGAAAGGATTCTGGTTGCAGGTTGGTCACAGGGATGTGCTGAGATAACTATAGTACTGGGAAATCAGAAATTTAAGGCTGGGGAGTTCTGTGGTGATTGGTCAGAAATAAGAGCAAATGGGCTGCAGGTTCCATACTGATTGGCTGGGTATGAGAGCAGGAAATTCTGTGCTGACTAGCTGGCAGAGCTGGAGGGGCTGTCCAGATAGGCCTCTGATTTCAGTCTGGGACCTACTTACTGTCTAAACAGTGTGACTAGTTTCTAGGTGAGGGGCAGTGGAATTCCTCTGCTGGGTACATCACCTGTTGCTGATGCAGCCATGCCCCCTTGCCCAAGAAGGCTGCGTACATCCGGCCTAAAGATTCCAGGAAACGTTCCTCATTCCCTATCTCTCTTGGAGGCTGCTTTTGGTGGAGGCTGATTGCAAGTTCTGTCACTTCTGTTCTTGGTAGAATTATCTGCGTGGTTGGCTTCTGGTCTTTTCGGTAGACGAGATTATTTGGGGCTTGTTTTCCTTGGGAATTTGCAGCTTCTGGGGGAGGCTCAGCTGCGTCAGCTGGGAGCACTAACTGGGGAGGGGATGCAGGGAGCTTGTAACGGGAAAAGGAGCAGTGGCTGGGGCACAGGCTCACATCTGGGAGGAGTTCTGGGGTACCTCCCCACAGATGCAGACTTCAGGGCCTGCAAAGTCTGGACACAGAGAATGGAAGATATTGTGGAGGGTTTCTACTATGCAATGACAGCTGAGATCCCTGTGTCCCCAAGGTCCCCAAGGCTGGTCGAAAGGGTGTGCCCCCTCTTCTTTGCCCCCCCCAATCCCAGGAGATCCAGACCCTTAAGGTAAAGTCCCTCTACCTAGGGGAGGCTTTTGGGGACCAGCCAATATGTTCTGCATCTCTGACCTCCATGCCTCCTCCTCATTTTTCTAACCCTGATTGTGTTCAGAGCTTACTCCTGGCTCTGTGCTCAGGGATCATTCCTGGTATGGTGTCAGGTATCATCTAAGATGCTAAGATCAAACCTGGGTCAGCTGCATGCAAGGCAAGTTGTTTCTCACCTGCTGTTCCATATTGTCAACTGGACTCCGGACTTTTTTTTTTTGGGGGGGGGGTTAGGTTATACCCAGCAGCGCTCAGGGGTTACTCCTGGCTCTACGCTCAGAAATTGCTCCTGGCACGCTCGGGGATCATATGGGATGCCGGGATTTGAACCACCGTCCTTCTGCATGCAAGGCAAACACCCTACCTACATGCTATCTCTCTGGCCCCAACTCCGGACTTTTTGAACTGACAGAACGTGACCTGGGCTGGTTACTCTGCACATACGTGTGCTCATACAAGTATGCATACACTGCATGCATACACATGACCAAGAATTGCAGCGCGCTCATGTGTGCCCATGTTTACATGTGCATATGAGCCTGAATTGCACGCTTGTGTGGCACAGACATACGCGCAGATTCATACACACCCATGTGTGTATGTTCCATAGGCATGCCCACATGGAAGTGTGCATAGATGGGCAGGTATGTGAGTGTGGGGAAGAGAGTACAGCCTGGCGTAGCCCAGCAGGATCAGACAGCAGGTGGAGGTACCAGTGAACCTGAGGCTGGGCCTGGGGCTTGAGGTTGTGGCTTGTCCTCATGGAGTCCAGCCCCGTTGGCTGGTGGCTTCAATTTCCTGCTTGTAGGCCGATGTGGACTGAGCATGAGCCTGGACACCACTGCCCCCCCAAGTGGCACCACAGACCTGCCCCTGGGAACCCCCAGTTCTGGAGGTGAAGCCACAGTGGCTCTTCCCTGGGGGGGGGTCTCAGTCTTGTAGCCATACTAGACATGACCCAGGGCTGCACCCCATGGGATTCTCAGCCCCCTGTGCCCCCTGAAGCCTGAGCCTGGGTGAGCCCAGATCTCTGAACCCCCCACTAGGGGTGAGTCCCAGGGGATGCCAGAGGTGGACCTGGTGGGCAGGAGGTGCCCACTGCATTAGGGTATTGTCTGAGTGTGGGGTGGACCCTTCTCCCTGTGTCTGAAGTGGGCAGTTAGAGGGCTCTGGTGTCCTACCCCCAGAACCACCAAAGTTAGTTTGAGGAAGTACCCAGGGGCTTGGCATGGCACTGGGGGGTGTGTGATCCCGGGCCTGAGTTGCCAACAGGGTGGGCCTTAGGGGGACACAGAAAGCATGGGGGCACCAGAGGAAAGTGCTTCTCATTCCTGCCACCCCCACACCTCAATATGCTCTCTCTCAGGTGACTCCTATATTACCCCCTGCACCCTGAAGCTGGTGAGCAACCTCCTAAACCCCGGGGAGGGGAGGCAGGTGGTATGTATGTGTGTGTATGTTACTCTCTGGGGCCCCAGGTCCCCTGAGGACGCTCCCCTGGGATCCAGAGACAGCAGCCAGCCAGGGGGGGAAAGAGGTTAAAACTGACATTTATTTAACAAATTATATTAAGAAGACAGAGACAGTCACAGCGTGAAACTGCCCTTGGTGGGGGGGGGCCTGAGAATCACCTTAATAAATACATGGGGGGGGGGCGACGCTCCCGGCTAGGTGTCTGCCCTGTCGGTCCTTGTCCCGGGCCACAAGGGGGCTCAGTGTGCTGGGACCCACCTATCCCCAGCACAGCAGGGGAAGGGATGACCTGGGGGGGCGGGGGGACATTGCCTAGTGGGCACCCCACAAGCTCCTGGCAGACAGGTGGGGTAGTGTGCTTAGAGGGGTCCCCGAGGGGCTTCTCCTGGCCTCTCATTTTGGGGGTAGGGGAGAAAAATGTGCTTCGAGTGACCCAGTGAGGGGCGGGTGCTGAGGTGGCAAAGCAGGGGGGGGGGCCCGCCCAGGCTCTCATGTCTCCACATGGATTTTTGGGGAATGGGGCACAGTCGTCTGACTTAGCCACAGCCCTGAGGGAGCTTTTAGTTTAGGGGGATGCTGGGTTCTGAGTCTGCAAAAGGGTTGGGACACAGGGTGACTCCCCAAGCATGGCCCGTGGGATGGTGGGGAACTTCTGGAGTGAAGACAAGGCCTGCTGGACCTGAAGGGGGAACAGCACCGGGTTGTTTGGGCCTGCGCGTTGGGGTGAGGGGGTCCCCATCAGCTCTGAGCCCTGTTGCTCGCTCATCGGGGTCTCCACCCTCTGCATCCCAGTTCTGGTTCCGGGATGTGGAGTTGAGCTGAGTGGGGTGCTCTGGGGGGTCGAGCTGCGGTGACATCACTGGAGGACAAAGTGCTTAGACAAGACATGATGCTCTGGGGGCCCACGGATGCCCCCTAATGGACATTGTTGATCCCTAGCAGGGCACAAGAGCTGTGTGTGTGTGAGTGAGTGCCTTGGGGGTGGGTTGGGGGCGTCTCCTCAGTTAACCCAGACATTGCCTACTTACTCCTGGCTGAGTGCAGCCCCCCTGAAAGCCTCTAGGGATGATCCCCTCTGCTCCACGAAGCCTCCCAACTCCTGACACTTCGGTCCACTTCATCTAGCGTGAAGTCAGGAAGTGGGTGATGTTTGGGGTGCACAGCTGCAAGTATCCCCTCATGGGGCTGCCTGGGGGACCACCGAGGGGAGCGTCTCCTGACCTCACCACTCCCTACAGCCCACCTATGTCCTTTCCATCTGGGGGACCCCAATCCGGAGAGATCCCAAGAGCCACTGAGGTGGCTGTGGAGAGATCCAGGTCCCCCCAAGTATCAGCCCCCTTGTCAAAACTCACAGGCTGGGTCTGCGGGGGCTTCCTGTGAGGCTCTGATACCCTCAGTGGGGCAGGAGTAAGGGCAGACTAGTGGGGGCCGAAGTGGGACTCCTTCGGGCAGTCACAGCTGCTATTGGCACATGGGCACACGGGTCACAGTCCTTTTCGGGGAGGGGAGACGTAAGCACCTGGGGCGATGGCCCCCCGCAGGCCCCCTCCTGGAAGGCGAGTCCTGGGCGCTGGCGGTGAGGGTGTCCAGTGTGTGAGCCCCGAGAGTCTTGGCACAGCTGCTCCCGTGGTCCGGCGAGGTCAGTGCTAGGGACCCCAGAGGAGCCTCCTGGGCCTCTGGGAGGAAACCATGAGTTGGGGTGAGTGGACCCCTGGCGGGTGGGGTGTTGGGACAGACACGCTGGGAGCTGCTGGTCACTATGACACACACGGATTAGTTGCAGTTACGAAGATTCCGGGGAGGCGGGATGCCGGGGCCTTGTCAGACGAGGACCCCCAGGCTGGCGGGCGCTCAGTGGGGTGGCGTGTTCCTGGGCTCAGGATTGGGGCGTCTGTTGACAGCGTGTGGGGCTGGGTGGGAGGCGGGCAGCGGCGCTCTGCTCCGTGCGGAAACTGTACTCATACTGCAGGGGACAGAGACAAGTCAGGGGGACAGGGATAGGTGATGGGGTACAGAAATGGGCCAGCAAAAAAACAAAACAAAACAGCAACATAAAGGGCCAAAGAGATAGCACAGTGGGGCGGGCATTTGCCTTACACAACCCAACTGGGTTCAATCTCCGGCATCCCACAAGGTCACCTGAGTCTGCCAGAAGTAATTCCTGAGTCCCACAAGGGTGTGGCCCATAAAACAAAATAAAACAGGTCAGGGGGGACAGACAGGTCAGGAAGACAGAGATAAATCAGGGGAACAGAGACAGGTCAGGGGAGGACAGACACACAGGCAGGACAGAGACCCAGGCAGTGGAGAGGACAGAGAGATGTGGCAGAGCCTGAGGAGTATATGGGCTCTCACCTGTCCCTTATGCTGTGTCCCCAGCATAGTGACCCCATTGCCCAGTGCTCCATGCTCCTTACACCCCACAGCCTAGGGCCTTGAGGAGCCTGAGTTCCAGGGACTTGGAAGGTTCTCACGGGACCCCTCAAATGCATTTCTGCTGCAAACCTTAAGAGATACACCCCTCCTCCCTCCTGCCATATGTGTGGGTGCACAGATCTGGGTGGAGGGTTGGTCCTATCCATCCCTAGCCCCCTGCTCTGCTCAGGACTGTTGGATGGGATGAATCTGGGGGATCTAAGGGTCTCCCCCAATACCATCTACTGACTCTGCAGACTGAACCAGATACCCTTCACCTGCTCCCTTGAGCAAAGTCTGGGACAACAGCGCCACCTGGTGGTAACTCTGACAGCGACATAACTGCGGGAGAAAAAGGGGCCTTGAACCCATAAACTGGGTGCTAGAGCCAGCGGGGGGCCAGAGTGTGGGGTTGCTCAAGTGGGAGTTGCTAGTTTGGGTCCAGGGAATGATTTGGGGATGGGCATGGAGCTTCTACAACAAAAGCAGTGAGGTCAGAAGAAAAGGACAGCATGCAGGAGAGTGGGGTGTGGACTTCCAAGTGGGGGAACCATGTTTTGGGGGGACCAGTACCCTGGTTCTTTGGGGGTCCTATGGGCTGGCAGATGTGAAGTTTCTCCCCCCCCCTGGGCCTCCAGAACCCTCTCAGACTAGGAATTTTGCTGTGTTGGGAGATATCACATGGTTGGGGATGATAGAGAGGATTTTGGGGGAACATTGGTTCAGAAAGTGGAGGGTACAGGGAGACATCACATGGTTGGGGATGATGGAGAGGATTTTGGGGGGAGCATTGGTTCAAGAAGTGGAGGGTACAGGAATGCAGAGGGCTGGACTTTTCCCAGGACTGGGAAACAAGGGTTAGACCAGGCAGGGAGTTGGGGATGAGAGACACACAAGGCGGTCGTGGACACCCACAGCTTTGTCCTGCCTGACTCAGTCAGGGGTGGGGGTGGGGATGTGGGGATCAGGAATGGGGGGGGGGAAATCAAGGCACCCAGACGCCTTCTCCCACCCCATGCCCCCCTGTTTTAGGTTATTTGGGCGTGAGGGAAAGCAAATCCCCCAGCCACCTGTTTTCTCTAACTCTCCAAATGAAATTTTGACGTGTGTCCCCCAACATAATCCCCGCAGGGCCTTGGATTCCCCTTCCCATCGCCTGCTGTCGCGCCCGGAGTGTTTGCCCAAGAGGCTGGGGTGCCCCCGAAGGCTCTGCTAGCTCCCTCTGGCAAACAGCCGGTTGCCTTTGAAGGTGGATTCGCGCCGGATCTGTTGACCGAAGACGTTAGTCCGTCGCATAAGGAAAAACCTGCACTCAAGGACCAACTGCAAATCCTTTTTGAATTAAAAAAATTTCAATTAAAGCGCCCAGGGGCTGGTGGTGACGGGGGTGGCGATGCCCTCTGCTGGGCACAGGCCTCCATGGCAGCTGGCAGCTCCCCCAGGCAGGGCCACCTCCCAAAGCAGGCCTCGACCTGGCTGGGGCAGGACCTCCTGCAGGGGAGACCCTAGCAGACCACCCTAGGCCCGGTTGCATCTCAGGGACCATGTCATTTAGTTGGGGGTGTCGCTGGCAGAATGGGGGTGGTCATCCCCTGAGCCCTCAGCCCATCCCAAAGGTGCTAAGATCCTGCTTCCCCCAAGGGCCCTGTTTTCCCTCCCCCCCCACCCAAGGACCCTGTTTTCTGCTGAGTATTCCAGTATAATCCAAGGGGTGGGGTGGGTGCCCCGTATAAGGGGGAACTGGTGGCACATTTGGGGGCTGATGGCATGGATTCAAAAAGCACATGGTCCAGTTTTCCCTGCTGAAAAATTTATTTTTCTGTTTTGGGGCTATACCTGGCAGCACTCAGGTGTGAATCCTGGCTCTGTGCTTAGTAATAACTTCTGGCATGGGGCTGGAAACATAGCAGAGCGGTAGGACATTTGTCTTGCATGCAGATGAATGATGGTTCGAATCCCGGTGTCCCAAGCCTGCCAGGAGCAATTTCTGAGCACAGAACCAGGAGTAACCCCTGAGCGCTGCTGGGTGTGACCCAAAAACAACAAACAAACAAACAAAAAACAAAAAAAAGAAATAACTTCTGGCAGACTTAAGGGAAAAAATGGGGATGGAACCTGGGTTGGATGTATGCAAGACGCCTACTACTATTCTGGTCCCTGAAAAGTTTTATTTTTATTTATTTATTTTTTTGGGTCACACCTGGCAGTGCTCAGGGGTTACTCCTGGCAGGCTCGGGGTGTGGTGTACCCCAAAACTCCTCCCAGATATGGGACCATACGGGATGCCGGGATTCGAACTACCATCCTGCATGCAAGGCAAACACCCTACTTCCATGCTATCTCTCCAGCCCCTGAAAAGTATTTTTTAATTGAAAACAAAACAACTGCTTAAATCTGTTGTTAATATAACAAAAATATTTATATTTTTATATTATATAATACATTAGTCAATAAATAAAAATACAAATAACATTTTATATAATACAAAAATATAAACATATATAATATATAGATATATTATAAATATATTTCATATTTTATATAAGATATTTTATTTTGGGGGACGGGGCCAAAGTGATAGCACAGGGTGAGGGTGTATGCCTTGCATATGGTCGACCCTAGCATCTCATTTGATCCCCCCCCCAGCCCACCGAGTGACTCCTGAGCACTGTTGGATGAGGCTCCAATCCCTACCCCCCTGAAAGCATGCAAGATTCTAACTTACATTGCCTGGAAATTTTCACCAGAGAAGGGGGGCTTAGAGGAGCTGGGGTGGGACTGTGTGTGTGTGTGTGTGTGTGTGTGTGTGTGTGTGTGTGTGATGCTCACAGGAGTGTGAGGGGACTGAGTGTGTGTGTGTGATGCTCACAGGAGTGTGAGGGGACTGAGGCCGTGGACACACACTTGAAGGTGATCTGGGGGCTGCCCTTTGTGAGGTCCAGCTGGAGAAGCTGCCTCCAGGCAGGCCTCTGGGTCCTGCATTCCCAGAAAGGCAGGGCAGAAGAGAGGCTGGTGTGGGTGTAGACCTCTGCTACAAACTCCGGCAGGGGAAACTGAGGAAGGAGCCACAGCAAGCAGAAGACATCACACTTGATTCTGTGAAGGTCCCACCCTCAGTTCCTGTCTCCTTTCATGGTGGCCCCAAGAGATGTGGGAGACAGTTGGTGGGGTGGGTGAGACACATTTCCCCATTCCAAGAGAAGGTTCTAGAATACCTGGAGGGCAGGAGAAGGCCCAATCTGTTCCCCCATTCAGAGGCCATGTGCCCTGTGGTCACAAGCCAGGGAGCAGCGCTGGCCTCAGCACCCCAGGAGTAGCCAGGCCTAGAGGGAGCTGCCCACTGGCCGCTGGTGCCAACACCTGTCAGGGACCCACTAGGGAGAGATAGGAGGGCCTGTCCCCCTCACCTGTACCCACTGCTCTGTCCTCTCAGCCATACACACATGCCTCTAACCAGGGGGGTCTGGGAGAGTACTGACCTCTGCAGCCCACCAATGAGGGGTGGTGGTCACAGCTGGCCCCTTGGGATCATAGCTGCCCTCCCTGGTGGCTCCATTTTGTGTCCCTGGAGGCCCAGGCATTGGAAATGCTCCCTTGCTTGGGGGAGGGATCAGACCTGTGTGTTGGGGTCCCCAGTAGGAAAGAAGGGAGGAGAAGGGAGGGCAGAGGACAGGGCAGCTGGAGTGCAGTTGGGGGGGGCATAAGCTTTGCCTTTTGTGGAAACAGCAGCAGCAGGTGGGTCCTGTGGGGGCCCCTTAACAGGAAGGATGGGAGGCTTATCCCAGGCTCCCCTCAAGGCCCAAACCCCAGCACAGGTGGAATTCATGGCCGGTGGTCTATATTGCCCAGGGATAAGCTTGGCCCAGTTGGGAACCTCAAGAGCTCCAGGGACAGGCGTGTGTCTGCTTGTGGGTCCCCTCCATGCAAGCCCCCACCAAACCACCTCATCTCCTACCCAGTTCTCACTCTACACCTATAGGGTGCAGGCAGAGCCAGCCGAAGGCTCAGCCCCTGGTCTGTGTTGTTTGGGGGCCACACCTGCTGGTGCTCAGGGGACCATGCGGTGTCAGGGATGGAACCCAGACTCCTACACCCCCACGCTCTATACTCAGTCTTCTGAGCCAGCCTCAGCATGAGAGAGAAGTTCAGGGTGTCCAGCCTGTCTGCTCTGTGTGAGACTTGGGAGTTCACATAATCTCTGGCTCCATATGTTATGAATGGGGGACTCAGATCCCAGAAGACACAAGAAGGGCCCCTAAAACATGCACAGAGCTTTTCTGACCTTCCCAAAGGAAATGGTCATTTCTACCTATGCACCAGGCAACCTAAGAGTCAGCTGTAGGGCAGGCTCTTAAAATCTTGGTGGGGGGGGGGGGGCGGAGAGATAGCACAGAGATAGGGCATTTGCCTTGCATGCAGCTGACCCAGGAAGGACCTGGTTCGATTCCCGGCATCCCATATTGTCTCCCAGCCTGCCGGGGACAATATTTCTGATGAGTACGGAGCCAGGAGTGACCCCTGAGAACCACTGGGTGTGGCCCTAAAAACCAATCAATCAACCAATCAAATTAGAAACAGGCCTGGGAACCCCTCCTGGATTTTCACCATGGTCAAAGCTGTCTGGGGGGGTGCAATGCCGTCACCTCAGCTTGTCCAAAGTGCTGGGGGGAGAGGTGTCCCTGATATGCTCTATTAGTCTAATCTACCCTTTTTTTTTTTTTTGGGCCACACCCATTTGATGCTCAGGGGTTACTCCTGGCTAAGTGCTCAGAAATTGCCCCTGGCTTGGGGGAACCATATGGGATGCCTGGGGATCGAAACTGAGATCGAGATCTTTCCTTGGCTAGCATTTGCAAGGCAGACACCTTACCTCTAGCGCCACCTCGCGGGCCCCTAATCTACCCTTTTAACAAGCCTGTGGAGGAACAATAGGATCCTCTCAACAGATGATTAAAAGACATTTATCACAAGCCACCATCCCTTCCTGCTAAGAAACTGTTAGTTAAATAGGAAATAGTAAATTCTTTAACCCGGGACCTTTATTTTTTTTTAAAGGGCCACATCTCCATGGAGTTGAACAGAATTGACCTGCCTGGAAATGGAGGTTTTTGGGGACCCTGCCCCATCCTCCCCCACCCCCTGGATGACAGAACCACCCACCTGGGTAGCAGGAGAAGAGTCGAAGAAAAACCGCCCAGAACACTCACAGCAGCCAGAGGCAGCTCCCAGGGTGAATTGCCAAAGCCAACAGTTTCCTGATTCATAAGCCAGAACATATGATGCAAGAGAACAGCCCATTGCAGGAGCCACGAAAACGCCCCGGAACCCTCTGCCCAGGACCAGCATGCAGCGTGTGTGTGTGTATGTGTGTAATGGGGGGGCTCAAAAAATGCCCCCAGGGGCCATGTAGCCTCCATCCTCCATGCAATTTGAAGCAGTTACAAGAAAGATTTAGGATGTGCTTTCCCAAAAAATGATTGTTTGCCTTGCAAGCAGCCGACCCAGGACCTAAGGTGGTTGATTCGAATCCCGGTGTCCCATATGGTCCCCCCATGCCTGCCAGGAGCTATTTCTGAGCAGATAGCTAGGAGTAACCTCTGAGCACCACCAGGTGTGCCCCACCCCCAAAACAAAACAAAACAAAATCCTAAAGAAGGATCCAATGACTGTATTTTGGAACCAACGTTCAGGGCTGGGGTGTGGAGAATGAACCCTTTAATGAAGCTGTAAGAGTCCAACAACATGGAAATGAGGGAGCAGGGGCCGCAGCTGAGGGGCCCCTTAGTGTGGAAGTATTCCAGTCATGAGGGACCTCTTGACTCACTATTTTTATTTTGGGGCTTCCCAAGCAGTGCTCAAAGGGGCTGGGGAGCACTGCTGGTGAGACCCAGATTCTTTGGGGTCTGTTTCTGCAGCAGGCTGGCATCTGGCCCCTGAGCCATCTCCTGGTCCCAAGAAATTCACGTGAAAGGTGTTTGGGGGTGGGATAAGGCTGTGGTGGAGCTGCTGGATTGGATCCTTGGCACCACACATACATGTACAACTCATGTACACACACACACACCCAACCACGCATCTGTACACACTGCCACAACCACATGTAATTAATACACATGTGTGGCTGCACATAAATGCACATACACACGTGACTAAAATTTGAGGGAAAACAAACCTTTTTTTTAACTCTGACCTCAGATGGATTAAGTAGTTGAGAAGAAGTTATCTTTATAGATTTAAAATACAAAGGAGATGGAGCCGGAGCAATAGCACAGTGGTAGGGTGTTTGCCTTGCACGAAGAAGACCCTGGACGGACCTGGGTTCGATTCCCAGCATCCCATATGGTATCCCCCTGAGTCTGCCAGGGGCAATTTCTTTCTTTTTTTTTTTTTTTTTTGGTTTTTGGGCCACACCCAGCGGTGCTCAGGGGTTACTCCTGGCTATCTGCTCAGAAATAGCTCCTGGCAGGTACGGGGGACCATATGGGACACCGGGATTCGAACCAATCACCTTTGGTCCTGGATCAGCTGCTTGCAAGGCAAACACCGCTGTGCTATCTCTCCGGGCCCCAGGGGCAATTTCTTTTTTTTTGGGGGTTTTTTGGGCCACACCCATTTGACGCTCAGGGGTTACTCCTGGCTATGTGCTCAGAAATCGCCCCTGGCTTGGGGGGGACCATATGGGACGCCGGGGGATCGAACCGCGGTCCTTCCTTGGCTAGCGCTTGCAAGGCAGACACCTTACCTCCAGCGCCACCTACCCGGCCCCCAGGGGCAATTTCTGAGCACAGCCAGGAGTAACCCCTGAGCATTGCTGGCATGACCCAAAACACCAAAATAATGATGATGAAAATAATAATAGTAATAATAAAACTAAGTTTAAAAAAATACGAAGGAGGAGGAAGTAGGGGTGATTCTGGATACCCCTCAACACAAAGCCAAATGGGTCAGAACATGGGAATAAGCCCAGTTGCCCCCTGCCCTGCCTCCAAAACAGCTTGGAGGTCTAGAGAGCTCCAGAACTCTGCAAAAAGCCAGCAAAAGCTCAGTGAACCAAGCTGGGAGCTCTGCCTGGGGCACCCATGGGAGATCCTTGAAGGAAACAGGAAGGACCTTCCACCCTGGGAAAGGTCCCCACACTCACCCCCAATTGGGCAAGGACAGGGCCTCAAGCGGGGTGAGACCTGGGTGCCCAGTCAGGGATACCCCCCGTTTTGTAATTCTGGAATGCAACAGCATCACTTCCTGGTGTCTCCACACAGACCCAGGCCCGCAGATGCTGGGGACTAGTGAACTGAAAATAACTCGCATTATGGAGGAAACCAGGGCCTGACCTCCAAGGTCAGAAGCGAGTTTTCGCTGGAGGTAGAGGAGGCAGGCAGGGCTGTGCAAGATAATAAACTTGGGGTTTCAAAGGCAAGCCCCCCCCCCCACTGTTCCCAGAGGGTGTCCACTGCTTTCTTGGCATCTCTTCTGACACCTGCGCAGGATACAACCTGGTGGAGGAGGGCTGGAAACTACCCAAGGGGGTGGTGGTGGCTGTGACTTATAGGGGGCTGGGGGGGCAGGGGACCAATTTGCTAGTGCAAAGCCAAAGCTCAAGACGGGCTTCAAGTCTCATCCTACTCCTGATTTCCCTGAAGATGCCTCCTGCTGTCTTTGTGCCTTTAAAGAGATTCCCTAGGTTTCTTTGTTTGGGGCTGGAATGATTTCTAAGAACTTGTGGGGTGACTGAGCTCTAGGAACAACAACAAAAGGCGGGGTGTGTGACAAGCTCATCTTCATCCAACTCTTATCATGGAATCCAGAAGCTTCCTTTTCCCCCAAACACTACGGACTCCTGATGGAATCCAGAGGACCCCAGGGGGTGGGTGAGTGGGTGAGTGGATGTATGGGGAAGATGCTTCCTGGTACCCAAGAGTGCCTAGTTCCCGGTGGCAGTCTGCGGACTGGCCACTAGATGGTGCAAAGGGAACACGCATTTTGCAAATGTCCCCGCTAACGAATTTCTCCAACATTAATAAGCACAATGAAAGCTTTCCAAAAGTAGAAGGAACCAACTATTGTGCTGGGATATGAACATTTTGCTTTTATAGAATTGGGACTCTGCCATTTCATTACAGATCCAGAAATTTTCTGTGCCGCTTTCTCCCTGCAGATGTGGGGGGTCTACCTTCCCCAACCTATCCCCCCACCCCAGTCCACTCTAAAAAGACTCTGCAGGAGGGGCAGGGAGGAGGCCCACCCGACTTTGGTCCAAAAGCAAAATCCACCCATTTCTTTCCACCTCCAGCAACCAAAATGGGCTGCCATTCAATTCACCTCAGTGTCATGATGTCAATGCCGGCAGAATGGGCCCCTAGCGAACTAAGCAATAAGCCCCATTTTTCAACACACAAACACATAAAGATGTCAGCTCAAACTGTTTACTAATTAACACTTAAAAAGACACAAATTAGATATGCGTGGCTAAGAGCAATTATAATCAAGACGAATTTCTCTAGTCATTTGGGAACTGGGTTTAAAAAAAAAGGAAGGAAAAAAAAAAGCCTAACTGCTGGAACCAATGTTTTAAAAACTGAAATCACGCCAGTTAGCAAATATGTTCATTTATGGAACATTCCACGTGACTGCACTCCCGAGGATTGACAACAAACACGAGAACAAGGAAAATATTTAGGTTGAAAATTAAAATTTTAAACTCCCTTCGATTTAGAAACATCTTCACTCACCTCGTTGGCATAAAAAAAAGAAAAACCCACAGCCTTTAAAAACCGGTAGCAATTAAGTGGTTAAATGTACAGCCTCCCTTGTCAATTTTTAAGGGAGTGATTAATATTCGACCGCCCTTTTACTAATTACGCTCTCCCTATCTTCCAACACTGGAGGTGGGAGAAAATGGTGGCCATGTGGCAGGCTGGGCTAGCCACGCAAGTGGAGAGTGGCCTGGGGAAGGTTCAGCCTACAGCAGGTGGAAGCAGCTGGGGGCTCTGTCTGTCTGTCTGGTTCTTGTTTTTAAAAGGTGGCAAGGGTTGGGCTGGAGCAATAGCACAGCAACAGGGCATTTGCCTTGCACCCAGCCAACCCAGGACAGACCTGGGTTCAGATCTGGGCATCCCATATGGTCCTCTGAGCCTGCCAGGAGTGATTTCTAAGCACAAAGCCAGGAGGAACCCCTGGGAGCCTCCAGGTGTAGCCCAAAATCCAAAAAAGAAAAAAGAAAAGGTGGCAGGGTGGCCTGTTCTGCCAGGATTATGACACTGTGAGCTAAGACCAGGGGTCCTGAAGTCATCACAGTCTTGGGGAGAGAGAGAGAAAGAGCTGGGGCAGGTCCTACCATGGCCCCTGGTCCCAGGATGGACAGTCAGGTGACCTGACCTAGAACCTTCCCTAAGCTTCTTCTGGATCCATGGCGCTTTGGAGCGCCCATCCACCCTGCCCTGTGTCCCAGGGAATCCATCAACTGGAGAAATGGGGGGCTGGCATGCGAGGGAAATGGAGAGCGGCGAAGACGGGGAATATTTATAAGCCCATCTTCACACTGGGAGAGCAGCCGTTCCATCATGGCCCGAGATTACACCTTCCCAGCTCCCGGAAGTTGAGCAGAAGCTTTTGTTCGAACAGTGGGGAGAGGACAATGTAGGCTTCAGAGGGACAGAGGAGCAAGGGGGGTACCCCAGGTCAGCACCAGCCTCATGCCAGTCCCTGGAGAGGGCTCCAGGCCCTGGCCAGCAAGTCCCCCATGGCTAGCAGCCCCATGCCAAGTTGCCTAGGCAGATTTACAGAGCTTGGTAAGTAAGTGGCTGCCCCAGGGAGGAACCCCCTCACTTCCATGTATTGGGGTCCCCGGAGCAGGCCCAGAGTCAAGTTGTGGGATTTCTTTATTTCCTTCCTTTCCCTCAAGACACACTGCTGGGAGCTTTTTCTTTCCAATGATTTTTTTTTTCTTAAACATTTTCCCTCTGTCCTTGGGGGAATGGAACCCAGGGTGACATGCAGACAGGACTTGGGGGTTAAACTCCAGAACATGGAGAATGTCTGCTGAAGGGCAGAGAAGGGTGCAGGGAAAGTACTCGCCTGGTGTACCCCAAACCTGGGCTCATCCCAGAATGCACAAAGCACCACAAAGACAAAAACAAAGGTGTCTGCTCGTTGCCCTGAGGTTCCCCTTGGCCTTGAATCAGGACTATTCCTGTCCGCCATTTCCAGGGCCACAAGTCTTTGCCTTGTTACTATTATCATCCCATGTGAGTGAGCCTCTGCTAACCAGATTCTGGGGCACGAGGCACACCCCCCCCTCCCTTGCTTAGAGCCTGGCAGGTCTCCTGGAGGGGGAAATTTGGGGGGTGCATCCTTTGTCAGACCATGACTGGCAGGACTGCTCAAGTTGGGGTATGTGCTTAAATCTAAACCCCCCCCCCCCCCCACTGCTACTGTCAGGCCTGGGGAGCAGGAATCCCCCAGCTTTTGACACACCCTTGTGTTGCCTCGACCTAACTCTACTGTCCTTCACTGTAATTGTCCTAGCACACCTCCTGAAGGGAGAGAAAAAGACTCCCAGTTCAGAGATATACTTGGGGTGAGGACATTGGGCAAGGTGGCCTGTCTGTGCCCTTCAGCCCAAGCTGGTCTCGGAGAATTGGCAGAGGGGAGGGGTACGGATTAATGGTAAAAAGGGGACAGAATGCAAGTTCTGGGGAGCAAAGTGGATACCCTGGTCCCTTTACCTACCCTACCACCTGTCCCCCCAGGGTGAGACAGAGAGCTGAGGAAGGAGGCAGAGGAATAGCCCATTGCTCTGTAGAAGCCACAGAAAGCTCTGGGCCACGAAGGAGCCACCCTCAGACTTTGGCCTGTGCAGGCCCTACTCTCCCACTTTCAACTTCAGTGCTTGTAGCTGCAGGGTCCCTAGCACAGGTGTCTTCGACTGAGCTCTAGAGTCGCTATGAAGCAGCTCTGTTCTCTTCCCAGCTGACTGACAAGGAGCAGAGGGGCTTCTCAGGGGTGCAAGGAGACCCCGGCCTGCCTGTTTTCTGACCAGCCCATCCTGAAGGCGATAGGATAGAGTGGAGGGAATTCAGTGCTTTCCTCATTTTCTTGCTGGGCTCAACGCCTGCTCACCTCCACCCCTGCCAGGAACCTGGGGCACAGGCAGGTTAGAACTCATGGGCCCCTGGGATGTGAGTCTCGGTAGAGAGGCTTCGGGGTTCTGTCTTGTTCTATCTTGTTCCAAGCCAGTGATTTCAGGGTTTTAATTTGTTTCTTCTTTTCTTTATAATTTCTGATTTTTGGGCCACACCTGGCAGTGCTCAGGGCTCAGTCCTGGTTCTGCACTTGGGGCTCTTGCCTGGGAATACTTGGGGGATCATCTGGGGTTTGGCGGATGAAACCCAGATTGGCCACACGCAGAATAAATGCTCTATGCTCTACTATGGCTCTGTCTTGCCCAAGTTCTCAATTTATGCCCCAGGGAATGGCACTGGGGGGCAAGGCTGATAGGCAGGGGAAGGGGGGGCAGCAGGACCTGGATTCAGGGACCCATAAACTGTCCAGCAGAGGCTAGAGGGGAGGGAAGTCTCTCTGAGGAGCTTACAGCCTGGGGAACTCCAATAGGGGCCTGTGGACCCCAGAAGGCAATGCCTGGGCTAATCTGTCTCTGAAGGCCATTGTCCCTCAGCCAAGGAAGCCCAAGGCAGTCTGGGGACCACCAAGACCCCAGATTCAGAGCAGGTTTCATGGAGTTTGTCCATGCAGGAACCACCTACACAATGGCAGCCCGGCCTGCTCCTTGGTTCCCCCAGATCCCGAGTTTGGAAACCAAGCCCAGGTGGGAGAAAACCAAAGATAAATGTGGCTTTGATGTCTTGTTCCTTGGCCATGACAGGCTTTGAAAGCTGCTACACTACCAGGATTTGTCTTTCGTTTGGTCCACCAGTTCTCAAGATGTCACTTGCCCTCTGCTGGTAGGCAAGTGTAGGCAGACCCCAGGACCTGATGACACTAACCTGGCTCTGCCTTAGTGTCAAAGTCTGAGGCAAACACTCATCTTGGCGGGGAGCTGGCCATAGGATGGAACCACAAGCCCCCCATGAAGTACATGAGGGGAATGGGCAGGGTGTCCTTTCGCCCAGCCTATGCCTATCTGTGTGTCCTGTGGTCATTCCAAGCCTTCACCTTAGGACTTTAGGACCTTCACTCTTACACCAGGGACAAGGTAGAATTGGAATTGCTTAGAGCCAGGCCATCACGTGGACTCTGCTTTTTCAGCTCAGAAAATACGTCCTGGTCACCAAATATTGCCCTTTCCTGCAACTGCTGGTGAAATAAAACAAACAAAAACAAACCAACCCTGGTGGCAAGGAAAGCCCTGGCTCTCTGGCCTACCTCACACTCTAGAAGCAGAGAGACGACAGACAGACAGACAGACAGAGCAGGGCACTGACTCAAAGTGAGCCTGAGACAAGAGTCTCTGGGAACCAATGTTCCTTCTTAGAGGGGCACCCCACTCCCTCATCTAGCTGGAGCAGAGGCCTGGTGGGGGCCAGGAGTGGGGTGTTGGGTAATGTGGGGTTTCCATACTGCCAAACAGGGCACACTCACCTCCTTCTCGATCTCCGCCAGAGATTTTATGGTGATTCCCAAGAGGTCGAAGGGTTGCATCTGAAATACAGACCAAGTCACCCCCATACCTACCAGGACCCCCAACCTTCCCACTCAATTCCCAAGCCTCGTAGTAGCCTGTGGGAGATGGAAGGGCCCATGTGAAAAAATTCCCCACCTCACCCACAGAGATTGTTGTTAGAGGCCTTTGAATTGGTCCTCATATTGCCTTCTAATTAGATGTCTCTTGATTGGTTCCTCTGGTTTACATGTTAAAAAAAAAGTTTCCCCATTGCCTCTTCATCTGACTTTTTTCCTTCCCCTTGGTTGTGGGCTTTGTTTATCCCAATAAAGGCTACTCAGGGGTCTGGAGGGGCGGCTGCCATTTTGGTTTGTGGTAGGGTGGCTTGTGGGTAAACAGCTTGCCTTGTGAGTTTCTGGCCTGCTATTCATTCCCAACTGCATGTGGATCATTTCCTGCGTTGGAGTTGCTGCCTGACCTATGTGTCTTGTCCTACCCAATCTTGGGGCCTGGGGATCCCTCTCCCTCTCTGGGGATTGTAGAACACACAACCCACCATTCAGCAAGAGATAGCCCAGGATATCCCTTTTAGCTGTGAAGATCCCTGTGACTACAAGGAGGAGGGCTCAGGGGTTGGGGGTGCAGTGCCCCAGAGGAACTAGTCCTAAGATTAGGGGTAAGGCAACAGCTTTCTTTCTTTGGGATGCAGGAGCTGGGCCAGGAGCCTGGTGGAGCTGGCACTAACTGCCCATCTGTCATGGCAGGGGTAGCCAGGTCCCCCTTGCAGGTGGTCCCCATCCCCTTGGATGACTTGGATGACAGGAGACACTCATGGCTGTGGAGCCTGTGTAGTCCCAGCGTGAAAACACCAGGTTCCTAATGGAACCTGTTTGGGCCCTGTGGCCCTACAGCTGGCTGGCTGGTTGGGGAGTCCTGGGGGCCATGGTGTTCGGAGGGGGGCCCAGCTGGCCAGCCACAGGGGTTTGGTGGTTGGGCTGGGTACAGAGCCTGAGCCGAGGTCCTCACCACTGTGTTTGGATCTGACCACCCGGTGAGAGGCAGGACTTCTGAGCCTGCACATGCGGCCCAGGACCCAGCATTAATCTGGCTGCTGTGACATTAGGTACGAATGGGCCCCACTAAACTTCCCTGCCTGGAGCCAGCGATGCTGGGCCCATCAGCGACCACGAAGAGGGTGTGTGAGAGGCGCCAGAGTCTATGGCAATGCGGCTGAGTGGAGTGAGGGGAAGGGGGGACAACCAAGTTACTCGTGCTCAGCATTGTCACATGCGTCCTGTCACTCTCCTCCCAAAGGTTTTGGGTGAGGTTCATTATAGTTCATGAAAATGAACTGTCGGGGAAACTGTTGGGGCCAAAGCAGTGGCACAGTGGTAGGGTGTTTGTCTTGCACGTGGCTGGCCCAGGATGAGCTGAGGTTCGATCCCCCAGTGTCCCATATGTTCTGGTGTCCTGGCTCCCCAAGCCAGGAGCAATTTCTGAGCTCATAGCCAGGAGTAACCCTTGAGCATCAATGGGTGTGAGCCCCTCCTCCCAAAAAAAGGAAGCTGTGGAGCTAGTCAAATCACCAGCTGAGTGGTATTAAGCTGAGAACAACATGGAAGGGCTCTTTAGTGGGGAGGGGGGACAAGGGGGCATGAGGAGCTTTTACCTCTATTAGCTACTCAAGAGCCAATTCTAAACCAGGCCATAGCCTGTATAGCTTTACATGACCCATGGGGTCATGTCTCAGAAGAGCTGGGTTCAGTTCTGCCTCTGATGGAAGCTGATGGAACCAAGAGGGCTCATGTGTCAGAGCGTGAGCAGAGACGCCCCCACCTGAGAAGCCAGGGGAACTCAAGGGAGAGGGGGGCTAGTCCTGCTACTAGGGAGAATGTAATTATCTTGGGGGCCACAGATCTGTTGGGGAAGTTGAGGCAGGCTCTTCTCTGCCTACCTTCCGAGTGCAGTAAGAGTGGAGGGGACCCAAGTCATCAGCTGGGCACAGAAAGTGGGGACACTCACCACATGAGCAGAGCTAAAACCAATAGATCTGGAAGGTTGGACACTGACCCCCACCCCCCCACTGGCAGCCCGAGGGTCGCCAAGGGTCTGAGGATGGGTCGAGGAGACACTTACACCTTCGGGAACACAGGAGAACTTGTCTGAGATCATGAAAGGCACACCATCCATCGCTGAAAAAGAAAGAGCAAGAGAGAAGGAGAGAGAGGTGTGAGTGAATAAATACAGCCCCTCCTTCACAGTGGCCTGGCTACAGGGGGTCCCAGCCAGATGGGGCTGAAACGGTGGGCAGGGGAAGGGACACAGAGATGCTGAGGGAGGTGGGTATTTGCATGACCCTTCTATAGTGGTCAGAAGTATGGATATGGAGCTCAGGAGCTGGGCCTGGAGGGTGGGCCCACTGAGAGTGCAGGAGTCCCTGGGTCCCTGGGTCCCTTCTAGGTCTAGACAGAGATGGAAGGTGATATGTGATGGCATAGCTGGTGTAGACGTGGCCATGCTGTGGGCGGCCTCCTGAGGTTCTGTTTAAGTGGAGGCCGTCTAGAACTCTGTGTGTGTGTGTGTGTGTGTGTGTGTGTGTGTGTGTGTGTGTGTGTCTAGAACTCTGTGTGTGTGTGTGTGTGTGTCTGGCACAGAACAGGGTTGGTCAATGCTTGACCCCTGGTCATTGAGATCAGGGCGTCACAGGGAGAGTGAGTGCGCCTGGTCACTCAGTTTCAACAGGACACATGAAAGCAATGGTGGAGGGGGGAAGTAGCCATTCCTTTCACCACCCTCCAGTCTCTAGCCACCCCAGGTCATCGAGCAGCTTTCTGGACTCCTCAGGAGGCCCTGACCTGGGAGGGACAGAAGGGAAGTAGGGGGGACAGGGCAGGGACAGGGTGGGGAGGAAACCCTGAATCATTTCACCCCTGCAGGGCTGTGGGGTGTGTGGTGGAAGTCCTGCCCAGGTAGTGGCTTTTTGGGTGGGATGCAAGCTTCTGGAAAAATCCCTGGGGAGTGGCACTTTTCTCTCCCCCACACCTTAAGGGGGTTCTGTCTAGTATGTGGGTGGTGGGTAACTCCACACTCCTGAGGGGGAGATGGACAAACAGAAGCAAAGGAGGAGGTGGTGGGAGGGTAGGGGACAGGCAGAGAGGGGCCAGGTGGGGAGGAGGCCAGAGGACGCCTCTCTGGGCAGGAGAAACCAAAGACATAGGGTTTAGCTGTCCTTTACCCCAGGGAAGGAGGCAGGAGTCTCCCCACTTCCTGTCTTCTCCCTCCTCTCCTCTTTCCCCCTCCTCCTGGCTGTATAGGGGGTGGGAGAGACCACTGTCTCTGTGAGTCTCCAGAAGAGAGAAACACCTTGACCTGGGCCCTGCCAGCGGCACACCTGCTGGGAAGGGGCTGCTGTGTGTGTGGGACCCGTTTGCCTGATCACGCCTCTTCCTTGGTCCATTCGGGACTGTCTTGGGGTTTCCGCTCAGGAGAGGTGCCATCCCTGGGGGGTGGCTGGTACTTCCCAGTCTTCCACCAAAGTGCCAGGCTGGGAGTGGGGTGGGGGAGAGTCTTAGCATGTCTTATGTATGTCTCATGTGCCTAAACATGGGTCTCACATGGGTCTGAGGTCTGGGAGTGAGGCTGTGTAGCTGTGTCTCATGTGCATCTCACCTGTAGCTCATATGTGCCTCATGTATCTCAAATGTAATCTCATGTGTATTACACACTTCACATGTGTCTCATGTACCTCACATGTTTTTTTACATGCATCTCTGTGTCTCAGTGTATCCAAGAAGGGGTCAGGAATAGGAGCACCAGATGGGACCTTACATGTAGCTAAGTGAGGTAGTGAGAAGTCTCTCAAACCCCCCCTCTGCTTGTGCCCCATCTTCCGGGGGTGCTCAGCGTGGCCTCCTGAGGTTCAAGATTGACCCCTTGTGCCTTCCTCCTCTGGCTGCACTGTTGCCTCTGGTCACCTCCAGTGATCTCCACTTTCCTATTCCCCCAGCTCAGGGCAGGGTCTGCAGGGTGGGGTACTTGTGGGAGCCTCTCTATAGGCCTGTGGGGGTGGGTGGTGGTGACAGGGTAGACAGGAACAACTCCCCCTACTCCACTCTAGGCAGGAGGTGTAGATGAGAGGCTGGGACTGGGAGGGAGAGGTAGCATTAGGGGTGCTAAAGTGGGGGTCACAACAGGCACAGCCCATGTTATTGCAGGTCCCAGAAACCATGGGGTTTTTGTGTATGGGGGGCCAGGGACATCCCCGGGGCTCGGGGCTACTCCTGGCTCAGGACACCAGGCAGTGTCTGCGGCTCTTAGAGGCTGACCCAATCTGAAGGTTATCTGGTCCCTACAGTGGCTACTTCCCCACATGTCTCTTTGTTATTTTCTCATGATATTTCCCGCCAGAGTCTATGGTCAGCACTGGAGGGGCTAGGGCCATTGTTGTGGGCTCCACAGGTTTGTTGGCCACGGGAAAACCTGGCCACTGGACAACCCCACTATGGCTGCCAAGTGGAAGGAAAAGCCTCTTGTCTCTTCCAAGTTTCTAGCTCATAAAAAG
This sequence comes from Suncus etruscus, assembly GCF_024139225.1. Classification (NCBI taxonomy): domain Eukaryota; kingdom Metazoa; phylum Chordata; class Mammalia; order Eulipotyphla; family Soricidae; genus Suncus; species Suncus etruscus. The sequence continues at coordinate 14,597,446 of NC_064852.1, read as the reverse complement.
CTAGAAAAGAAGTTGTGTGAGGTGGGAAGTCTGTAGACATGTGCCAAGTGGTCAGCCATGTTGTGAATGCAAAGGGAATGTTCTAGAAGGAGGAGAGAGCGATTGGTTGCAAGTGCTTCTTCAGGGAACACACAGAGACTAAGTGAAGCAGTCTCGTAGCTGACATGGAGAACGTTTCAGTGGAGTGGACATGAGATCAGACCTGCCACAATGGTTTCTTAAGCCAAACCTCTGCCTCTCTCCAATTCCGCTCAGGCAGAGAGGTGGGGAGGAAGGAGGCTTTGGAAGGAAAGTTGGAGCTGTTAGATGGTCAGTGAGGGAGCAGGGGAGAAGCATCCCCCTAACTTCATGTACAAAGTGGAGCAGCCAAAGCCGATGGAGAAGCTGCTGCAAATTCTCGAGATCGCTGAGAATTGTGGTCGAACCCAACACCAGATTCCCAACACAGCTTCCAGCTGCAGGGAGAGGCCAGAGTTGGGGAGAAGCCCGTGCTTGGCTCAGAGCATCCATGCACAGGCCGATTTGACTTGATCTAAGCTCTGGAAATGCAGTAGCTAAGCCAGCAGGGGTGGCAAACTGTCTGCGACCTTTTCTTCAAACCCTACTTTCAAACCTCTGTTGGTACCTACTACTTCTACTGCAAGGGAAATGGATCCCTTTCAAGTCATTCCCGTTCAGGGATGATGCAGGGGGGTAGACAAGGAGAATCATGTGCATGAGCCAATGTCAAGGACCTTCTGGGATAGGGCTACACAGGACGGCCACTTCCTGCAGGCTCAGAGGATGGGAACTGTTCCCTTTAACACCACAGCTTTGTTTTTGGGACACACTTGAATATGCTCAGGGCTTACTCCTGGTTTCTGTGATCAGGGATCACTCCTGGTAGAATTTGGGGGACCATGTGGCATGTTAGGGGATCAAATCTGGATGGAACATGTGCATAGCAAGTATTTTCCCTGCTATACTATCTCTCTGGCACCTTGTAACAAGAACCTTTTGAATTAAGGTTGCTTGTCTGGAGTGTGTGTTCCTCTCATGTAATACTAATGCACATCTGACCCACTAATGCACAGTGGGGTTCCCACACCTCCTTACACTATGGCCCTTGCTCTATGAGCTGGAGCTGTCAGGGGTTGAGGGGAAAGGTGAGAGGGGCCCCTAGGATGAAGACTTCCTTCTCTAGTCATTCACACAGAGATGGGGAGGCAGGTACTCTGGGGGCTTCTAGAGACCAGAGCTGCAGAAATGCGGAGACCCCGAGTGGGCTGTATAAAGTCTAAGGAGTTTCTATTCTGGAATCCAGGGGCTGTCTCCAGTCCCTCTCTCCCCCTTCTCACTTGTGTTAAAGGTCTGGACTCTCCAGGATCACTTAGGAGCATGTAGACTAGGGCTAGGAGGGTTTGGCTCCCACAGGGACGAGATAGTGGTATTTAAATGGGTGGTGTAACAGGCAATCTCTGCTGGAGGGGCCAGGCGGTGGTGCTAAAGGTAAGGTGCCTGCCTTGCCTGCGCTAGCCTAGGACGGACCGCGGTTCGATCCCCCGGCGTCCCATATGGTCCCCCAAGAAGCCAGGAGCGACTTCTGAGCGCATAGCCAGGAGTAACCCCTGAGCGTCACCGGGTGTGACCCAAAAACCAAAAAAACAAAACAAAACAAAACAATCTCTGCTGGAGGGCAGATGACTGGTTGCTGGCTGTTGACTTTGAGCAGCCTTGGAGGTGGGGTGGGAACGCCCTCAAATCTGACTTTAATGAGGACATGCAGAGATGTTTCTATTTATTTTGCTTTGGGCCACACTCGGTGATGCTCAAGGGTTACTCCTAGCTCTGCACTCCGGAATCACTCCTGGCAGTGCTCAGGAGGGACCATATGGGATGCTGAGGATCAAACTCTGGTTGGCTGCACACAAGGCAAATGTCCTCCCTGCTGTACCAGCCCAGAGGTGTTCCTGTCGTGAGGTTGAGCATGTGGAAACTTCATGCCAGAGAGGAAGAGAGAGGACACAGGGTAAGCAGGCGGCCAACCCTGGTTCGAGTTTTCAGCACCTCACACAGCAGTATCGGAGGAGCACAACTTGGTGTGGCCTCAATCTACCTCCCCACTTTCACCCAAGGCAGGGAAAGGATGGAACTTATGAATGTAGGGCCCCCTGCCTCATGTCCACACATATAGTGTGGCATGAAAATGACTCACAGAATGGACAGAACAGACTCCTGATCTAAGTCCTGAAATTGGGGAGGAAGGCTAGGGTAAGTGAGGACAGGTCACCATCCCCTGCAGGGGTGGTGGTTGGAGGGATGAGCTGGGGAGAAGACTCAGGTGGGAGTAGCAGTTAGGGTAGAGGCCATGGGCACCCCCTGGAGGTGGACCCAGATGGTGAGGGCCTTCTAGACTGACCCCTCTGGTCTTGTATTTCTCCTCATCTCACTCACACCAAAGGGACCATCTTAGGCCCCAGAGAGAGATTTGAAGGGCAGTATGGCCAAGAATCTGCAGCTGTGAGTGTTGGGGAGTCCTACCCTAAAGGTGGATCCACTAACCACTTCTTCTGAACCAAGACCTGCAGCTTTTCATGCAAGTCGGGGCAGAGCCCCCTCCTCCCAGCCCATACCTCTCCCTGCCCATTAAGACTGGGGAATCCGGGCCACACATTACTCACACCCCCCCAGAACGACATGCACGGATCACCCCACCCCAGCTCTATGTCAGAGGAAGCCAGAATCTGGGCCTCACTGCCTCCCCGTCACCCCAGCACCAAGACAAAAGCTGCTTCTTTCTTTAGCCAGTGCCAAATTCACTCAGAAGGGGACTCCCATCTGGACTGGGATGCAGGGGTCCGTTCTATTCCATCTGCCCTAGCATGCCAGACCTGCCCCCAGCCAGCCTAAATCTCTCAGGCAGCCTGACCACCACTGTCTTCCTTCCTGGGGTAAGCGGAAGCCTCCATGGTGATGAAACAAATTCCCTTATCCTTCTACCTCTCTCTGCAGAGTCTACCCAGGAAACTCACAGGGGCACCTCAGAAAGTCTGTAATACGATAAGGGACAAGGCCTGGAGCGGTCGAACCTGGGGCAGCAGGAGGTGACCCAGTGGGCACCACCACAAGGTCTTCATCCCTTTCAGGCCAGGATGCCACTTCTTCTGCCCTACCTCACCGCACACCTCCATCTCCCCCTTCTCTCTTCTCTCCACTTTCTTTTGGGGGTGGTTTTGAGCATCTCACCCGATCATGGCCAAGGCTGGGTGCACACACACACACACACACACACACACACACACACACACACACACACGCGCGCGCGCGCGCGCGCGCGCGCGCGCTTGCACGCGTGCAGCAGAGAACGGCGAGGCTGTGCTGCGGGCTCCATGGCGCAATTAGCATTCTCCTAAACAAACGAGCTTCCACAGAGCTGTAATTAAGCAGGCCTGTAATTAAGTATATGCCCTTTATCATCAAGATCATGTTTAAAAATGGCGTGATGCATGGAGCTCTGTTATTAATGCTGTAATCCCCGGCTGAAGCGCGGGCGCACGGGAATCAGGGTGGCGGGCCTGTCAGCAGACTGTTTGGAAAAATCCATGGAAGGAAGAGAGTGGGGCGGGGTGGGGTGGGGGGACGATGAGCTTGTTCTACTCCTCTCTTCACCATCGCCCCCACAGATGCGACAGGAGGGCGGGCGCTGCTCACAGCACGGGGCTCTTTAATCAAATAAAGCTCTAACCTGTGACCTGAGTATCCACCCCCAACTTCAAAGATGGGAAAGGGTGCGTGTGTAAACACGTGTTTGTGTGTGTGTGTGTGTGTGTGTGTGTGTGTGTGTGTGTGTGTGTGAGTGTCTGCTTGCATCTATGTGATGTTTTTGTCCAATTGATGGCATGGCATACTGGCCTCTGTGTTTCTCAGGGAGAAGTGCTGGGTCTGTGATTCTTTCAGGGAGCTCTATTTCTGTGGTCCTGACAGGATAGGGAAGTGGAGGTCATGGGGTCCCCAGCTCTTGGTCCCCTAGAGGTGTGGGCCTGGAGCTGGACTTACCTCAGCACTACCCTGGATTCTCTCCAGCCCCCAGGCCTTAGGGCCCCCAATAAAATCCATCCCCAGGGGCCAGGACTCAGGGCCGTGCCATTAGTTTGGGGTTCCCAGTGGCTCCTCAACATTCCTACACAGCTGCTGTGTATACCTGCTGGACACGTTGTGTTGCCACATGGCCTGTCATGGGAGGCTTTGGACCAGCTGCCCTGTCCAGAGCGGGAGACAACCCCACAACCCACCCATGCAGCAGCAAGAAGGAGGGGAAGTTGGTTTTCCAACTACAATGAGATGCAGCGGGAAGGGGGGAGTACCATCCCTGTGCCCTCCCAGCCTGACTTGGTTCCGAAGTCTGACAACAGGGATGCCCAGAGATACACCTCTGGCTCAAAGTCTGGAGACAGGCATAGCTCAGAAACACCATCATCAAATGCCCACTTGAGCTCGGACCACCACCCCTGCAGACCCCGGGGCTCTCAGCAGCCTCAGGAAGGTGGTTCAGCTTGGCAGCTTTGGGAGGCAGCTCGTGACCCTAACTCTTAACTCAGTTGTGATTTAGGGAGTTGGAGGGGGCAGCTCAGGGCACCTCAGGAGATTCTCAAAGCTCCCCAGGGTCTCCCCTCTCCCTTCCCCCATCTAGACTCTCCCCTTTTCTCTTCTCTCTTTTGTTTTCCCCCCTCCCTGGTCCTCCCTCCTTTCCCCTCCTGAGCTTTTATTTATTTTTCATTTTTTTTGTGGTCAAAGTAAATTACAATTCACTCCAGAGCTTTTAGAGAGGAGGGCCTGGCCTGGGGAGCTGCTCTCCCCTCAGAGGGCCTGTGAGAATTTAGTCCTATCTCCTGGGCCCAAGGAACCAGACAGGCAGCCAGGAGTAGAGGGCGCCCTCCTAGTGGAAGGCTGTGTTTGTTGTCTGATCAGGGTCTGGGAGTGGTGGTGGGAGGGAACTTGGCAGGGCAGGTGGGACACAGTCAGCTGCTGGCGGTGGCACCACACCACGGCGGGCATGAGCATGGCAGCTAAGAGGTATCGCTCCTCCTTACAGCAGGTGCCTCAATTAAAGAAAATAAAGGAAGAGAGAGGGATGGAGGGAGAGAGAGAGGAAGGGAGGGAGGGGTGTTAAACGACCACCCTAGAGGCAGGCAGTGGGGAGGGTAGGAGGAAAACTGGGGATATTGGTGGCGGAAAATGTTGATGGGTAAAGGGTGATGACACTGTAAGACTGAACTCAATCATGAACAACTCTGTAATTATGGTATTTCAATAAAAGGAAAAAAATGATGGAATGGGCACTGCAAACAGGAGGGTGACCCCGGTCAGAGTGTTTGAGCAGGCTGTGACCTCTAGTCAGAGTGCGTGGTCATATGGTGACCCCTGGCCAGCAGGATTCTGTGAGCACTTGGAGTGGCCCTGGACAGCCCCTGGAGAGCAGCCCTCTAGTGAATGCAGGCTATCCATGGTGGGACATAAAGGGACAGATACGGACAGGGATGGAGATGTCAAGGGGATGCTCAGGGACAGGTCCTCATGCCACAGGCCACTCCCTGCCTGCACAGACTCAATTTTATAAGGCAGACCCCCTCCTGAGCCCCATCCCCACCACCTACTTGCTGCCTCCAGCACACAGGTGATGTCTTTCCTCTCCATACCCCACACTTGGGGCCCAGTAATCCCAGACTCCCCATACTTCCAGCCAGGGCCAGGCCCTGGGTCCAGCTCATGCCTGCTATAGGCTTGGCCCTACCCCCTGAGCCTCCTCCCTCAGTGACAGTGGATGGCCTGTACTCTGGCCTGGCTACAAGCTCCAGGCACTGCCGGGACGGGGTGAGGCCTAGGCATATGAGGGTGAACTTTGCAACAGGGGTCCTTCAGGGCTTCAAAAAATATAGCAACCTACTGGCAGGGGGCTCACAGATGAGGGAGGACACTCTTTGACAGTGACCTGTGCCCCTTTACAGAGTAGTGGTGTATGGCCTGCCAATTGCCAAGATGATGTGAGGATGGAGAATGGGATGCCCATGGAGCACAGTGGTACCAAAAGTAGCATGCTGGTTCTGCAGCATGGAGAGTTTTTCTGGCCTTGGAGCGGGGGCGACAGGCTCCCCAGGAACTGACATCCCCAAATCAAGGGAGCTTTTTAAGGAGGCTATGTGTGTGTGTGTTGGGGGTGTTGAGTCTTAGGATAGCCAGGATGAGCTGCCTAAGCACCACTCTGGCCCAGGTGTGCCGCTGGGCCAGGATACAGGTCCTATTGCATGCATATATGCATGCCTGCATATGTGTGTAAGCATGATTGTATATGTGTATATGTGGGCCAGACCATAGGACCATATGCATGTGACGATGGGCAGGCATGTATGGATGTGTGCATGTATAGGTGGGCCTGACCACACATCCAGCATGTGTGTCACATGTGTGTGCATGATCATACATGAGATAGATCACCAGCCCGTGTGTGGGCCAGACATGGTGCGTGTGTATGCAGCAGCGGCCGGGCTGCAGATGAACCCCCAAACCTCCTAGAAGAGGAAAAGCATTTCTAAGGCCTACAGCTGCCCACGTTCACATTCAGTCTCCCACTGAGACCTGGCCATCCCCTGTCCACAGCGAAGGGGCTCAAAGCTCAAAGCCCAAGGGACCAGGCCATGATGGTGCCCAGGCTGGGCATAAAGGACAGGAGACTCTAGATACAGTGCCTTAAGTGGAATGTGGGATGCAGGATTAGGAACCCACAGAACTCCCAGCAGTCTCCCCTCCTCACCCAGGAAGGTGCCTCTCCTTCCCCAAGCCCAGCTTTTGGGGTTGTGCCCACCACAGGTTCCTGGCAGGTGCAGGGCAATGGGGAGGGGGTCGCTAGGGACCGAGTCTACCCTTCCCCCGCTCTGCCACTCAGCTCCAGGGGGGGACCCGCACTCTCTTCTGTCGAGCTGCCGAGCCGCTGAAGGACGACACCACAAATTACCCCGATCTGGGATTTAATATTAACCTTTAAAGGGCATGTCACAAAAATGTATTCTCTAAATATTGGTTGTAAGTTCGCTTCCGAAGCCGAGCCCGGAAAATAGGTGTGGAGCCGCTGCCACCTGTCAGGGCCCTGCCACCACCTGACACTGATCCCCCTTCCCCCCCCCAGCCCAGCGGGTCCCCCCCGACAATGCCACGGTCCCCACTAAGCGGGGCCTCCGTGCAACCTTCTGACTTAATCACAGGGCCCCGCTAATAGTCCTCTCATTTCTGGAGCTGACGGACTCTCCGAGAGGCTACCCCAGTTGAAATAACGAGCGGGGGAGATGACAAAGAATTTTAATCCGAGGTTCTTTGAACTATCCAGTCTAATAAGCACTTGTTCCTTTCTGCAACGGGCATATAAAAGAGAAATCTAAATAATAATTGCTGTGATTATCTCGGAAAATATGCAGAGATTAATGGTGATTATGAAAATCCGGATAATTGTTCTCGGAGACCATCACGGAGCAAGTTTGGCATCTTGAAAAGAGTCGCTTGCGGGCCCTGGGGGTGAAGGGGGGGTTCGGGGCGCCCAGAAAGCCCCGGGACTGACACTTTGGCTGTCTCCCTAGAAAATATTACCCGGTGTTTACGAACTGGTTTTTCATCCTTTCCAATGCCACCCCCCCCTCGGCGGTATGAGGGTGGGGGGGGGGGCCCTGAAAAGGTGCCAAGCCACCATTAATGGGAGGCGTATGTCATTGTGGTTCAAAGTCCCAAGTTCAACTAGTTATTTATTCAAATCATTAATTATTCTTGTATCCATCGAGCAGTTTGTCATGACACATTAACGACTTGATAGACTCCTATGAACTGGTGAACACAGAACAGCGGAGCGTTTTTATCGTCATTTAATTTTAAAACGATCCTGTGTGAAATTATCTCGTCGTGAGTGATGGGGAGCATAAAGAACAGACTCAGCAAAGCCCCTTTTGGATCATTGCTTTATTAATGGTCACGTCAGGGAAATGAAAAATGCTAACATTGTCATATTCTGCGCAGGGTGCGGATGGGGGAGTGGGCCGGGGAAGTGGGTGTGGGGGCCCCTCCAGAGTGGAAGCCTATGGACATGGGTTCCCCCCTTTCAGAAGCTGAGAGCTGTTACTTGAAGTGTATGGTTCTCCCCCCCTCTTGCCCCCCATCTCCTCTTAAACTTGAATTTTTCCACTGGTGATATAAAGCACCCTCACGAAAATCTTTCACTTTATTGCTCTGAACATTAAACGTTATGAATCCAAATTGCTGTCACCTTTAGATGTGAAATGATAATAGGCACCAAAAATAAATAAATACATAAATAAAAACAAAAAAACAAACAAACTCAAAACTCCAAACTGGAAAAAAACAAAAACAAAAACAAAATAAACACTCCTGACCCCACCACCACCAAAAAAAACCAAACAAACCCAGAAACAAAACAAACCACAAACTACAACAAAAACCGCTGGGTTAGCAGGGAAAAGGATGGTTCCTGTTTCTTTCCAGGCTGGGCTGCAGATAAAAATCGTATTTCTCCACGGCTCACAGCACAGCAGCTGTGAACAGACTTCCTGTTCGGCTATTCTTCATTTTTTTTCTTCCTTTCTTTTTTATATAGTGGAAATTGTTTCTCAATTGTTTTAATTACAAACTTGGGAATCTATGCAAACGACTCCCAGCAGCCTTGGGACTCACAGACAATAGCTGGCAATCCCGGAAGCTTCATAGAGCCAGTCAGAGCTGGACTTGGGGGGGGGGGGTTTGGGGGGGGAGTTAGGGGAGAGCTCAGCCATGTGTGTGCAGGCCCACTGGGGGGTGACGATAGGAAGGAGCAGCCACACATTGTTCTCGCCTGCCCTCCTGGGGCCTGCAGGAAGACTGGATTTCCCCCCCTCCCACCACCATCCTACCAGGGGTCCTGCTACCTTCTTGGATTATACTACCCCCCCCCCCCCAGTGCATGGGAGTTAGAGAGGGAGGGAGGGATAGCAGCTGGTACATGACTTGGCCTAGTCACAGTCTCTAAGTCCCCAGCTTTCACCATCAGATGGTCCCCACCAGCAGCACCCGAGGCACTGGCATAGGCACACTAAATGGGCAGAAAGCTGAATGAAATATCAGTGGGGCATCTCCTGCGCTCTCTGCACCCCGGGTTACTGCCCACCTCTGTGACTATGGACTCGGTGTGGTGAGGGGACATATACCCCAAGAGACTGACTTTGAGGCTCCATCTCCCTCCCGTGCCTTCCTTGATAGTGGGGTAAGAAAGGAGGTTCAGGGGGCAGCTTTCACACAAAAGAAAGCTGGGTGTGCCCTGGCACCCTCAGAAACCTGAGAGTAACAGATCAGAGGTGCTGGGAGCCTTGCCAGGTTGTGAGTGTGGGTGATCTGCTCTGAAAACAGCCTGGCACTGCCTCAAGGGGCCCCCTCCCCAGTGCTGGGCTCCCCTTGGGGGGTCCCACAGACACAGCTGGATGGAATTGGTCTGGGGTTCCAGATGCATTTGTGGGGCACTAGAGACAGGCCAGTTGGCAGTCTCCGATCATTGTGGGCCACAGCAGGGAAGGCAGGGGGTGCACCCAGGACCCACCTGGGGAGTCAGGTAGATGACTCACAGGGTAAGATAGATTCCAGGGTCACTGGAATCTTAGTCAAATTAGTTAAGTTGGCCTTAATGTCCTGAGTTCAGCCCTGGGGCAATGATGCCCGGAAGGCAGAGCCAATGGCAGGGAAGAGAGGGAACACTGGAGAGCTAGGCCCTCATGAGTGAGTTGAGGGTCTTCTCTGTCTCCCCCAAGGCTCGGGTCATCCAAAGTTTGGGTCTTGTGAGAGATGCAACAACTCCCAAGCCTGAGCCCTCAGACATGGAGACAAGGGTGAATGCTCACCCACAAAACATCCCGCACTGTTGGAATTGCTCAGCAAGGCAGGCTTACCCAGAAGTGGCAGTCACCTCCTGCTGAAAGCCTTAGTCTTGTGCCAGACACTGGTATAAGAATGGGATCTCTGGGTCCCTTCATCTCACAGTGGGAGCCCAAGGCCAGGCTGCAGCCAGCACAAAAGAGACAGACCCATTTCTTGCATCCCCTTTGACTCAGGGTGCCAAGGATCCCTAAAGCATGAACTCCCCCTCACTCAGCATGTGGCCGATCATCCCCTGGTGTCTCTCGCTCATAACCCATGGAAATCCTAAGGCTGAGGGCAGCCCCATAATCTGTCCATCTGTCTGCCTGTCTCCTTGCAAGGTTGCTCCAGGTTTCAACAGCTTTACCTTCAACTGCAGGAGAGATAAGCAAGCTCAGATGTTTCTTTCCTGAAGGGTTTTTTCTGGAACCCGGACAGCCAGAAACTTCTCACTGGAACCAGCTTCTCTTTCTAACAACCCTCCTGCACGCACCCCACAAAAAAGGGCTTTTTGCAAAGCCGGCCTGAATCTTTCAGGGGTGCTCTTGGGTCAAGTCCCATTTCCTGGGGAGATGGGCAGCACTGACCTGTATTAGGAACCCATTTAGCATGACTAGGAGTTCTCAGGGCTGCTCAAGATCTTCGGGGGTGGGATGGGGGCACTCCAGGGGCCTATATTTGGGGGAACTGTCTAGACACAGGCCCCATAGGGGACCAGCAGCCTGTTCTTCATAGTGCTTTCTCTGAAGCCCTGGGGGAGGGAAAGAGCAGGAAGGAAAGAGCCAGAAGCAGATTCTCAGGACAGCCAAAACCCAGTGTGATTGTGCGCATGTATGCAGTTATGTATGTGTGCACATGTGTACATATGTGTGTGTGTCTCTCTCTCTGTGTAGGGTCTGGGCCTAGAAGGAAGCAGCCTGGGCTGGCAGAAACAAACTCACAGGGGGATGTCTGTAGGGAGTGTCCCCCTCCCTCACTAATCAGACCCCTACCCCTGGGTTCCTGGCTTGCACCAGGTGACCCCGAAAGCTAAGAGCAGAGGTAGTTCTGAGTGTTGGGTCCACTGCAATAAGTAAAAACTTGCAAGGGCCCCAAGCTTCAAGTCAAATGCTGCATTTTCGGAAAGGGGGGGGCGGATATATGGAGGTGAAAGAGGAAGCCTCAGTTTCCCCTTGACAGCTGCTTCAGACAGTCATATTTTTTTTTAACATTCCAGTAATTCCCCAAGCCCTTGGTATCCTGCCTCTGAGCCCACTACAAGACTGAGCTAAAAGGCAATGCCTAAGGCAAATGACCAAAGGACTGCAGCCAGCCCACTCCGAGGATCCTGCATTTTTGGGAACATTTTTATCCATTGATACTGAAGGCAAAGAGTCTTTTAGAGCACATATAAATAATCCTTTCTCCTATAAAACCCCCCACAAAAAACTGAACCATGTTAGCCTATGCTAAGTTCCTCCCCACATGGAAAACTCCTTTTTCTTTTTTCTTTCTTTCTTTCTTTCTTTCTTTCTTTCTTTCTTTCTTTCTTTCTTTCTTTCTTTCTTTCTTTCTTTCTTTCTTCCTTCCTTCCTTCCTTCCTTCCTTCCTTCCTTCCTTCCTTCCTTCCTTCCTTCCTTCCTTCCTTCCTTCCTTCCTTCCTTCCTTTTTTTTTTTTTTTTTTTTAGTTTTTGGATCACACCTGGCAGCACTCAGGGGTTCCTCCTAGCTCTATGCTCAGAAATTGTTCCTGGCAGACTCAGGGGGCCACATGTGATGCCGGGATTTAAACCACCGTCCTTTTGCATGCAAGGCAAACGCCTTACCTCCATGCTATCTCTCTGGCCCCAAAACTCCATTTTCTTTCTCCTCTACCTTCCACTAGACTTTTCCACCTTCAAATTGGAGCATGTTTATTCCTCAATTGTTTCATTCTTGGAAAACTGAGGAACCTGGGAACCATGGACCAACACAGAGATTGGCTGTCACCACTCCTGCATCAAAGGGATTGGGGATGGGGCATGGCTCCTGAGTTTTTCTATTCTGCCCTTTCTTGAGAAGAGGTTTGGCATATTTCGAGGACAGCCCTTTGGGGGCCTTGTTGAGGTTCTGGTGGTGGTGGCCCTCTCCAGATTGGAGCTCTCAGTTCCATCCATCTGGGCTGCTGGGTAGGTACCAAACCCAGGTGGGAGTGGAGGGGGCAGGGGAGCCCCTCCCTCCCAGGGCTCAGGGCACTGAGAACAAGCTGGAATATCCCATGTGTTAGGGAGAGCTATAAGCAAGGAGACCCCACTAGGCACACAGACCTGGCTTAGAGGCCTGCCCTGAAAATATCTGCCAATACTTCTAAACAAGTAATACAATTTGAAATGTAATGTTTGTTAATAAATAGTCTGAAATAGTTCACTACAAAACAACCTTATAGATATCCATTTTTCAAGTGCTGAATTTCATTACAGGATACACATATATATATAATATGTGTGTGTGTGTGTGTGTGTGTGTGTTGCCCCATTTGTTGGATCCCATTTACTCCTTTGTTGGTTGTTTGTGTATTCACAAAGAGCTTCCAGAATGAGAAATTGATTCCCATCCTCTTGCCCCCTTTTGTTGGGAGATGTTGGCAATATTTATCCGCAGCAAATAATCCACACAGACAGGAGGGTTAAGGGGTAAAAGGTTGGGCGAAGAGAGTCCTTTGTCAGCCTGCTGCTAGCTACAAAACACACCTTGAGCCAGCCAGCCAACTCTGGTGACCCTGAACACCTCGCTCCCAAACTATTTATTTGGCTCTCAACAGCGCCCCCACCTGGAAGGTCAAGGTGGGACAACAGGCAAAGAATAATCTATGGAAATACTTTTATATACAACAAATATATATATTTTTAAATAACAATTACTAAATTACCTAGACTTTACAGGATTAATCACTCAATTTCAGCAAATGAGAAATAGGTAATGTGCTCCCAATTTAACATATCAAGGACAACAAATGCTTTTCAAATCTAAGTATTATAGTAAGTTGTAAAGCCTCAGAAAGATAGACTAAGACTGATTTTCCATATACCCAACTTTTTATCGTTTCTTTCCATTTTGAAAGCAAGTTGCTAGATTTTCTTACATCTTGCAGACCCTGCATGAGTCACCCCCAGATTTTTGGTACCTGACATATATCAGCCAATTGTCTATCTCTTCCAGCTCTCCCCTTTCTCTTGCAATAGCAGCAGCTCCCTTGGACTGTTTATTTATTTTTCAATTATAATAATTAGTGGTCAGAGCGATAGCATAGTGGGTAGGGCATTTGCCTAGCATGCAGCCAACTGGGCTTGATTCCCAGCATTCCATATGGTCCCCTGAGCCTGCCAGGAGTGAGATTTCTGAGCACAGAGCACAGAGTAACTCCAGAGTGCTGCTGGGTGTGGCCAAAAAATTTAAATTAAGAATGGACACCAGGGGCCGGAGAGATAGCATGGAGGTAAGGCGTTTACCTTTCATGCAGAAGGTCATCAGTTCGAATCCTGCTGTCCCATATGGTCCCCCGTGCCTGCCAGGAGCAATTTCTGAGCACGGAGCAAGGAAAAACCCCTGAGCACTGCTGGGTGTGACCCAAAAACCACACACACACACAAAAAAAGAATGGACACCAGGGGTGGAGAGATAGTATGAAGGTAGGGCGTTTGCCTTGCATGCAGAAGAATGGTGGTTCGAATCCCGGCATCCCATATGGTCCCCAGAGCCTGCCAGGAGCGATTTCTGAGTGCAGAGACAGGAGGAACCCCTGAGTGCTGCCGGATGTGACCCAAAAACAAAAAAGAAAAAAAATTGGACACCAGCAAAGAGGTGACAGAGAGGGCTGAGAAGCTCCAGGGATGCCCTGGGGTGGGGGGTTGTGGATTGGGTGCAGTTAGAATAGAGAGTGTAGCAGGGGCAGCTACTAAGGCCACAAAAAAGAGCATGAAGCGCCTGCAGGGTACAATGTGGGGTTGGAGTGACACATACAACTTCTCCATAGTGACTTGGGAAACATTCTGTCTGGAAGACCCCTGAGTGAAGGTGGTGCCAGAAGGTGTTTCCTTCTGCACTCTTTTGCATATCTACTCAATTTTAAGAGGGAAGGGCTGAGGGGGGCTGAGGGCAGGCAGTGGGGTGTATGTGTGGTGGACCCTGGCTGAGAAAATGAGGGATGGGTTCCATTTCTAAGGGGGTGTAGGAAATCCCCAGCCAAGATCCCCACAGACTGGTTTGGGGGTAGGGGTAGGGGCTAATCCAGTTCTCCTCAACACCAACCGAAATCAGGGTGAAAGATATGACTGATGAATGTGGAGGGGTGGGACATAAAGAGGGTTTCCATTTTTGACATCATCTGTTTAGGTAGGTTGTCAGGTCATATCAACCTGCCTTTATGGGCGTGAGAGTCTCAGGAATGTTCCCCAGGACTGCTTCACTTTTACCCCATGATGGTACCTTGAGAAATGGCATGACTATGGATCTATTCTTCAATCAGGACTTTCTAGAAAGGTGTTAGAGGAGTTTCCCTATGAAAACGACCTCTTAAAATGCATCTTCTAGAATTATCCACCACAGCAAAGCCAAGGCTCATGAGAGGCTCATGCCTTCTCTTTCACGCTTATTATTAACCTGGGCCTTTGATGAGGGAGATATAGGCCCTCTGTCCCCAGGACTTGTCCAACACAGGTGGACAAGTACAAGGATGCCCCTGGGGGACAATGAGGTGACTGGACACAAAGCCCAGGCAAGGAAAAGCTCTCCCATTCCTGCCCCCATTGAGGCTCTAGCTCAGGGCCCCCTAACATTCTGTGATTCTCTTCTTAAGAACAACATTGACTATCTTTACATGAACAAAGGGAAAGGACCCCAGCTTTCCTCAGTTATAACTGAGGCTGCTACCCCTTTGGCTGGGGCTGGCCCAGAACCCCAATGTTGGGAGACAACCGCAGTCTAGGGGGTACAGAAGTGGCTGTAGCAAAGTGGCTTGGTAGGGGAACAAGGTGCTGCTGCAAGGAGGCTCTGTGTTTGGGGTGTTTGTGCCTCCCTGCCCCACCGCTGCATGAGTATCATCCTCTTGGAATGCCACTGGAAACACCATCTTTGCAGCTGCTTTTGAAGTTCTGGAGTAAGTAGGGAAAGGTTATTTCCCAGCACAGAAAAGAACTGACGGGGCCGGGAAGGTGGCGCTAGAGGTAAGGTGTCTGCCTTACAAGCGCTAGCCAAGGAACGGACCGCGGTTCGATCCCCCGGCGTCCCATATGGTCCCCCCAAGCCAGGGGCGATTTCTGAGCACATAGCCAGGAGTAACCCCTGAGCGTCAAACGGGTGTGGCCCAAAAACCAAAAAAAAAAAAAAAAAAAAGAAAAGAACTGACATGGAAAGTCACACCTGTGGACTGACCAAAGGAAGGGCTGGGGATTCGAGAATGAGGTGTGAGAACATTATACATGTGGGAGCACATGAGGTATATGTATGCACTGAGAGCCCTGGGACGTGTGAGGTACTTGATCATCTACACAGGTGCAGGCATGAGAGAGTTTGGACCTATGAGCAACATGCATGTAGGCATGAAAGCACTGTACGTGTGTGCAAGTCTGAGATCACTGATAGATGTAAGGTACCGTGAGGCATATGCATGTGTGGGCCTGTGTGAGGCCTAACCTGAATAGGAGTGCCCAGGGGCCCACTGTGGAACCATGTGCCCAAGACAGCAGCACAGGCCAGGATAGAGGCCCGTCTATGTGAGCGGTTCCAACCACCCACAGCCACAGTTGCTGTCTGCCCAAACTTCTCTCCCACAGAGCAAAATTCAAAGACATGCCTGTCACAGGCTGGGGCTTAGCAAATGTAACCACCATGTCCTAGAAGCCCCTCACCTTCCACCCCATGTAAGTGGGCCCTCCCACTTATGTCACCTGCCCCAGAGAATGAGCTATAGAAATATCTAGAAAAGAGAAGGGCTTCTAAATTGCTAAGCATGTCATATCCTCTTTACAAAACTTTTGGTTCCAGTTAGTAACTACCCTGACATTCTCCTTCCTAAGATACTGTAGTGGCCATTCCTATTACTGCAGCCACCCTCCTCTCCCCCAGACAGCCCCAATGCTGAGTCAACCACACACCCCAAGAGGCCTCAGATATGGGACAGTCCAGGGCTTGTTCTATCCTCCACTGGCCAAAACACTTCCCGCTCACTCATTAACCAGCTACCTGGGTGGAATCGCTGCTTCCATATTTCATTCAGGGCTGGAAGCAGAACAAATCCCCCATGGGCCCCAGCAACTGGCTTCTTGGGCCCTAAGGGAACATACAGTCCCCTGAGAAGATGTCTGCAGGAGGGAGCTGAAGATTGCCCCAGGAGAAACACCCCCCCCTGGGGTAGTGCCTGTATACTCCAGGGCTTCCTAAGGATGTGGGAGTCTCAGGAATCCTAAGGGAGGCCCATCTGGGTACTGCCAGGGAGCCCTGAGTGAAGCACAGGCACACAGATCTCTCAGAGGAGGGCAGAGCTTGGCCCACCACACCAGGTAGGTATAGGAGTGGGAGCTGTTGGGGACCCGGCTGTTCCAACAGCATGACCTCAGGAGCCAGAGTGGCCAGACAGCACTGGTGTGACTCCCCAGCTGCCTGCCCACTGTGACTTCCTGGGCCACCAGCCTGTGAGGAATCATGGCTGCTGGCTCTTGTTCCTCTCCCCACCCCACTGTCTGCTCTTCTGTCCCACTGGGACAAGAGCTGAACAGTGGGCCAGACTATAATAAGGTAGTTGGGGGAGGCGCTGGGTGTGTCCACACTGTGTGACTGAGAATTTCACTTAGCATCTCTTTTTTGTGCTTTCTTTTTTTGGGACACACCCAGTGGTGCTCAGGGGTTACTCCTGGCTCTGTGTTCAGAAATTGCTCCTGGCAGGCTCAGGGGACCATATGGGTTGCCAGGGGTCAAACCCAGGTCCATCCCAGGTCGGTAGCATGCAAGGCAAACACCCTACCGCTATGCCATCACTCTGCCCCCCCCCCCCCCACTTAGCATCTCTGAGGCTCAGCCCTGCTTGAGCAAGAAACTGGGGCTCACTGAATGAACCCCATATGTAGCAAGTTTGTGAGGATAAAGCGAGAGCTCATGCACAATGGCTTTTTATTATTATCATTGTTGTTGTTTTTGTTCTGGGGCCATGCCCAGCAGTCCTCAGGGCTTACTCCTGGTTCTGCACTCAGGAATCACTCACTACTGGTGGTGCCAAGGGATCCATATGAGATGCTGGGGATTGAACCCTGGTCAACTTCATGCAAGGCAAGTGCTCTGGCCCACGATGGGAAGTTGGTACAATGACTCTTCCTCCTGGTCCCACACCATAAATGTGGACCCTGCTTCTCCATAGCAACCTCATTTCAAGCAGATAGCAGTGCAGGGAGTGACACAAGAGTTCCTGGGCCTGAGCCCAGCTGCTTGGGGACCTTGGGCCTGACTGGGCCCAGGCCAGCCCTTCTAGGCTCAGAAATCACTGAGGTCTCTGGGCACACAAGGTAGGAAGCAGCTCCATTTGCCAAATTATAGGCTGTCCCCTCTTTTAAGCATGAAGGATGACTTCACATTCTGCTGGAAATGAGCCTTAGCAGCGAGAGCTGTGGGCACACTCTGGCTCCCCTGGAACCATGGGGACCACAGGGAGTGAGAAGGCCGAGCCCAGGCCAGCAGACATCTGCTAGCATTGTGCAGAATCCAGCCACAGGGTTGTCTCCTGCTACCCACCCCCCATTACCCACCACCCACCTTCACACATGGGGTCTTAGCCATGAGGCTTTATTAGAGTGATGGGGTCCAACCAATGGGTGTGTGTCTGTGCACGTATGTTTATGCAAACTTGTGTGTCCATGATTGTGTGTCTGTGTGCATGCGTGCATGTGCTCCAAGCACCTGCCTCTTCCTCCTACACAGTGCTCTCTGCTGCCCTGTCCTGAAATCACCCCTGTGTCCCAATTGGCAGCTGACAATGGGTGAGTCTGTAAAGCTTAGCTCCTTCCTGGGCCTCAAGTCACCTGGCATTCTGGTGCCTATGCCTGGGGTGCCACTGTGGAGACTTGTAAGGACTTGGGGAGGCTTCTGAGTAAGTGCTCACTCCACTTTAAGTGACTAAAACTCTAGAATCCAGCCCTGGAGATAAAGTTTATTTTATTTTTCATGTTTTACATTGTTATCAAGTTTAATCTCTTTATTCTTCGATGGCTGTGCTTTTGTCATATCTAACAACAAATCATCAATTAATCAGAGGTCTTATTTTAGAACAGTTTTATAATCTTTTTTTTAAAATATCTTTAAGCACCATGATTACAAACATGCTTGCAGTTGGGTTTCAGTCATAAGAAGTATATCCTCTTTCATCAGAGCAACCTTCCCACCACTAATGACCTCCATCTCCCTCCTCCCCTACTCCCTGCCTGTATTTGAGACAGATATTCTATTTCTCTCACTCACTACCATCATCATGAGTTGTTAGTGTACTTATTTCTCTTATTGCACTCACCACTTTCTGTGGTAAGCTTCATATCATGGCTGGTCCTTTCAAATCTCATCTCTATTGTCTCTGAGTATTGTTATCATACTGTCTTTTATTTTTTTGGTTTTTGGGCCACACCTGGCGGTGCTCAGGGGTTACTCCTGGCTGTCTGCTCAAAAATAGCTCCTGGCAGGCACAGGGGACCATATGGGACACCGGGATTCGAACCAATCACCTTTGGTCCTGGATTGGCTGCTTGCAAGGCAAACACCGCTGTGCTATCTCTCCGGGCCCTCTTTCCTTCCTTTCTTCTTTCCTTCCTTCTTTCCCTCCATGCCTCCTCCCAGCCTCCTTCCTTTCCTTTCTTATTATAAGGCTATATTCTTATTATAAGGCTGCCACTGTATAAGAAAGCTTAAACAAAATCTTTGAAAGTATTCTCTAACACTTGAGCTAATATGGCAACCAAAATTAAAATGACTATATATTTATAAAAAGGGTTACTATAAGGCAGGTGGTTGGAGGAAAGAGAAGGGAGTACAAGTTTTGTATATAGAAGTACAAGTTCAGGGGCTGGAGAGATAGCATGGAGGTAAAGCGTTTGCCTTTCATGCAAGAGATCATCGGTTCGAATCCCAGCGTCCCATATGGTCCCCTGTGCCTGCCAGGAGCAATTTCTGAGCATGGAGCCAGGAGTTGTAACCCCTGAGCACTGCCGGGTGTGACCTAAAAACCACAAAAATTAAAAAAAAAAAAAAAAAAAAAAAAGAAGTACAAGTTCAATCCTTAGCACCATATGGTCTCCTGGATATCACTAAGAGTGACCTCTAAGCACGGAGCCAGAAGCAGCCTCTGATCATAACCAGCTTTGTGGCCCCAAAACTAAGCACTATGCAGCAGAATTCCAATATACACAAAATATATACACAAAAATACAATATACACAAACGTATACACAATAATACAATATACACAAAATATATACACAATAATACAATATACACAAACATATACACAATAGGCCACAGATTCCTCTAACTCTGGAAAGAGAGGCAAGCCTAGCTGTGAAAACTTGTGGTTATGACTGTACTAGGGACCCTTGGGAGGGGGGCATGGCAAGTCTTCTGCCCCTTTAAAGCCTCAGCCGTTGCACACACAGACTCACTCTACAATTGCTGTCATGCCAACGGTCCAGGTTCATGGCTTTTCCACTAATCTTTGCAGATACACATAACTGACAGAAAAGTCCAGGTATGCTTGCTGGTTCTATGACTGACATCTCCTGGGATTTTTGAAGCAAATATGGGCCACCCCCAACCTCATGTCTCTGTACTTGAAGTTCCAGAAGTCATGCCCATGATCTACTATTACTACCATATGAGCTATTGGCCCAGCCTCACAGATTCTTGAATTCCTGGAACATGTGGCCACATATGCAGCCACACAATACCTCTATAATTTAAATATTGAGACCCCAGTAGGTATACACTAAATTAGATAAAATTATTATAGAAGACTCATAAGTTCAACAAACAAAATCAACAACAGGAGAATATTCAACTAGCAATAAACAGCTTGGTAAACTTTCAGAAAATGATGTAATGACCCAGTGCTAGATGCACAATTTTCACAAATTTTCTTTTAATGAAGTTTCTTTTTTATAATTCCACTAATATTTGATTGTAGCAAGCAATATTAAGTAAATTATTCATACCTTCCAAGGGGCAAACTTGGGGGAGGTTGGGAAACTTATGATAAGGGTGAAGGGAATGTTATTTTTACTGGTGATGGAATTGATGTTTCATAGTCAGGTTAATTCTAAAATCCAAGTAAACTCTAGATGCAATTAAAAATTTTTAAACTTTAAAATTACAAAAATATTTGTTTTCGTATCCTTGAGGGACTTGGAGTACCCTATGGGATGTAGGGATCGAACCTGGGTTGGATACATGCAAGAGAAACTCCCTACTTGCTGTACTATCTCTCTGGCCCTAAAATTTAAAGTTCTTAAATGCTAAATTTTAAAATTTAGGGGTGGAAGGTTGATTTTTCTAGAAAATGTAGATGACACAACAGATCCAAGAAAGGCAGGGTGTCATCACAGTGAAAGGAGCAGAGAGTGTATCTGCCAACAGGTGACCAAGGCCTCCAAATGCCAGATGTGTTTGGCTTTACAGGGAAAAGTTTTATTTTTTTCCCTCTCCCCTGGGAAAAAAAATTATAATATTAAATTTTATATTTGAAATAAAAACTCCAATTATCCAAAAAACACTTTGATAAACATTAAATCCTACTGCTATAAATAAATACCAAAACTTTATTTAAAACCTCAAATATAATAAACATATGAAGTGAATAATGTACCATAGCAAAGGCGTTATTTCAGAAACAGAATGACTTTCTAAATGCCGAATCATCAAATAAAAATTATATCAATAAATGAGATAAGAAAAATCTACAAGTACTGTTGGAAAACTCTGAGGTTATTTTACATGCATTTAAATTAGTGCACACATTTAAAAAATGATTCCCAAGAAAATAGGAATAGAAGAACTATACCTTTAACACAACCAACTTCTCTTTCCAAAAAGGACCAAGTTTGTCTTTGAAACACTCCCTAATAAACAATCCCTAATAAAATAAGTGATAACAAAAATGGCTGCTTTTACATTATAATTTGCTGTTTTGGGTGTTCTATCCAACAACATGAAGCAAGTAAAAGAATTAAGGAATAAATGCTATCAAGGAGACAAAAACATTTGCAGAGCCGACAATATTATAATATCCACTGAGAAAACACAAGTAAATCAATTAAGAAAGCTATTGGAAACAACATGTTTAGTGAGTCTATCAGTTATAGAATGAATATTAAAAAATAACAGTTGGGCTGGAGTGATATGATATAGTGAACAGGTCATTCTCTTGCAGGTAGCCAACTAGGCTTCAATTCTTGGCATCCCACATGGTCCCTCAGCCCCACCAGAAGTGATCCCTGAGCACGAAGCCACAGTATGTCCTAAGCATCACCTGGTGTAGCTCAAAAACAAAATAACCAAAAGTACATACACACACACACACACACACACACATACACACACACACACAAGCATAAGCATGTATGTGTTCTCCAGGTAAAAAGTAATGACCCTTTCAGAGAGGCAAAGATGGTAGGCCTGATGGTGTGAGAAAGGGGGTAGGCCCACCCCAGGAACTGAACTCAGTGCTCATGCATATTCAGTATGTGCTCTACCATTTGAACCAAATCCCTGACCACAATGACAGGAAAAAAATTAAATCTAGCAATTGATGTAAACATGAAGTATTTTACCGCATGATACTAAAGTACATTCAAGTAAATGGCCATACTGTATTTTGGGAAGAGAACTACTAACTCCAAAATTAATTTATGACATCATTGTACTTTTTTTTGGAGGGGGGGCACATCTGGAAGTGCTTAAGAGTTACTTCTGGCTCTGCATTCAGGAATCAGTCTTGGCAGTACTTGGGAGGACCATATGGAGTGCTAAGAATTGAACCTGGGTCAGCTGTGTACAAGGCAAATGTCCTACCTACAATTGCTCTGATTTGCTTCACTGTTTTTTGTTGTTGTTGTTGTTGTTTTGGTTTTTCGGGCCACACCCGTTTGATGCTCAGGGGTTACTCCTGGCTAAGCACTCAGAAATCGCCCCTGGCTTGGGGGGATCGCACCTCGGTTCTTCCTTGGCTAGCGCTTGAAAGGCAGACACCTTACCTCTAGCACCACCTCGCCAGCGTTGTTTTTTTTTTTTAATTTTTCAATTATTTCTTTATTCAAAAATCTTTGTTACATATAAGCAGTCAAAAATTAAATAAATTCTTTAGTTGTATGAAAAAACCACACACACACACACAGTTTCCCAAATGAAAATTCCTAAAACTGCAGTACTTGAATATGTAAGTCTGTATTACAAATGTATTTACAGAAAATCGAACATTTTATGATTGTAAGCGTTGTTTTTTTTAATCAAAATTATAAAAATGTTTTCTGTGGAACTTAAAGCAATTCTGGATTTTTAACTTGATAAAAAAAATTGAGCTAGGGGCTGGAGTGACAGCACAGCAGGTAGGGGATTTATCTTGCACTTCGCCGATCAAGGTTAGATCCCCAACAGCCCCTCTGAACCTATCAGAAGTAATTTCTGAGTATGGAGCCAGAAGTAACCCTTGAGTGTCACTGGGTGTGGCCCAGAAACAAAATAATTAAACTAAAGTGACTGGGAACACTTTGAAAATGAACTACTTGCAAAAGAAAAATCAAGGCTGTGGGCATTGTGGTGATAGTGGGGATGTAGTCATTTGTATACCTATGCCATAAATGTCCATACTATTGTAGTTTACTAAACTTTCACAAATATTAACAAAAAACTGGATAGAAAACCATACATTTCTATAATCACAGCCCTAATTACTATTTTTTTGTTTTTGTTTTTGGGCCACACCCGGCGGTGCTCAGGGGTTACTCCTGGCTGTCTGCTCAGAAATAGCTCCTGGCAGGCACGGGGGGGCCATATGGGACACCGGGATTCGAATCAACCACCTTTGGTCCTGGATCGGCTGCTTGCAAGGCAAACGCCGCTGTGCTATCTCTCCGGGCCCCCTAATTACTATTTTAACACAAAACCAAACCATACCTCACCCCACAATCAGACTACACCAAACTAAACCACACCTCACCACACCACATCAAACCACACTATTGGGACTGGTGAGCATACCAGGGTTGAGGTACTTGCCAAATACAGAGCTCACAGGTCAACAGAAGCATCCAGCACCAGGATGGAGACACTCATCCATCCAGCCCACCCTGATCAAAAGAAAAAGGAGTGAACTCCGGGAGGCCTCCTGCATTAATATGGAAGTCGATTCAATCCTTGGCAACACAAATGTCTACTGAGTACCATCAGGAGTCACTCCTGAACACAGTCAAGAATAGCGCCTGAGCAACTGCTAGGTACGTTTCCCAGCAAAACAACCAAGATAACAAATTCTCTCCCCACTCTTATATTCTGACAACAGAAAGAGCTGTTGGCTAGAGAGGGGGAAGAATGACTGTAGAACTTGGCAAGGGATGCTGCAGGGAAGAGCGATATTGTTTCCAAAGCTAGTCATGGGGATGCCAGCCCAAACCCTTCAAGCTACGTGCATAGACAGGCTGAATTTTTGTGGTATATAAATTATTCTGCAATAAATCTGACCAAATATCTAGACCAGTTGGAGTTAAAGAGTATACATTTAGGGGCTGGAGTGATGCTATATAAGTGTTGGTAGTGCATTTGCCATGCATGCACAGGACTGACTGGATTAAATGCATACCACATATGATCTACTGGGCCTCAGTAGGAGTGGCCCCTGGGCAAAGAGCTAAAGTAAGCCTAAGGACCATTGGATGTGGCCCAAAAACAAAATAAAAA
Organism: Suncus etruscus; assembly: GCF_024139225.1. Taxonomy (NCBI): domain Eukaryota; kingdom Metazoa; phylum Chordata; class Mammalia; order Eulipotyphla; family Soricidae; genus Suncus; species Suncus etruscus. The sequence continues at coordinate 14,573,599 of NC_064852.1, read as the reverse complement.
AAAAAAAAGAAAAAGAAAAATGTATATACATATAATATTGAGTTAGGGATCATCCAATGGTATTCAGTGCTTACTCTTGGTTTGTTGGTCAGGCAAACATTTGGAACTGGACCTTGCTGTTGAAAATCTCTCCCTGGGACCAGAGAGATAGCACAGCAGTAGGGCATTTGCCTTGCATGTGGTTGACCCAGGAGGGACCCAGTTCAATTCCCGGCATCCCATAAGGCGATTCCTGAATGTAGAGCCCGGAATAACCCAAGCACTGTTGAGTGTGGCCCAAAAACCAATCAATTAATCAATCAATAAACAAAGTTTAATAAAAATAAAAATCTCTCCCTGTTCCTTAGAAACATATTTTTATGTGAAAGTTCATTATATAGGAGAAAATTAAGTTGAAAGGATAAACCCCCTAATTATCATTTCCCTGGGGAATAGGATTTTGAGCAATATTTATGTTCTTACCTCCATTTTTTGGGGTATTTTTGGAACAGGCTAATATTGGGCACCCTAGAGGTGGTAATAAAAGTCCATTAGGGTGCTGGGATTTTCAAGGGGTAGATAGTTTGTGATTGTTTGTGATTTGGAGGACACTTTATGTTTGTTCTGAAGGTGGGTTACCAGGGGAACATTGAATAATTTTTGCCCCTCTCGAGAAACAGGCCACAGGTCAAATAAGGTTGGGAACCTTTAGGGTTAGTTGCGTAAGTGATAAGAGATGGTGTTTCTAGGTGATGAGGGAAAACATATCAACCCATGTTCCTGCCCAGAAATAACTTTTCTTTTGGCTCTTGAAGGACTGCTGAGTCCTGCTGGTCTGAGGGAAGTGTCACCAGGACCTCTGGGGAAATGGCTTCATTCGGTAGCTGGGAAAAGGGCCCCTAAGAGAGCAATGAGGGGGCACAGGATCCCACCACACCTAGCACTTATGAGTCCCCCATTCCCAGCCCTTTGGTGCCCAGAAGTCAAGCTCTGTGGGCTAGAGAGACCTAGGCCTATTTCCCCTGTTCAGATTGTGATATTGGCCCCATTCGTAGCCCAGAAGTACCCCAAATTTCGGGAGTTGCCTACCCCACCCTGTGTGCCTTTCAGCTCTCTGGTGTGTCCTTCTCACCACTATCACCCCAGCTCCTAGCCTGGGTCCCAGCCCAAGGACGTAGGCAGACCAGGGGGCCCTGCTGATCTGCACCAGCCCATGTGGACCACAAGTGGCCGCCATACTGGGAGGCCACTAGCATGTTGCATGGCAGTGGCGCCCAGAGACCTCGGAACGTACCCCCCTGGACATCAAGTGAGCCTAGGACCATCACTGGTGCACCAATATGGCACGTGGGAAGTCGAAGAGGTTCCCCCTCCCCTGCCTCTCGCCCCTCAAGGACACATTTCCCCTCATTGGGGAAGCACCTTGAAAACTGCCGAGTTCCAGAGAGAATGGGGTGGGGTGGAGTGGGAAAGGGGGAACAGCAGCAGGTCTGGGCTGTGTGGCTCTGACTCAGAAAGCTCCACATTTCCCCCATGAATTGTAACCTGCGTCATTAATTTCATAATTTGATGTGCTTGCCGGTACGCCAAGCTGTTCTGGACGAATGGAGTGACTGGGAGACAGATCCACTCTTTAGACACATTAAAATACTCTAGGGTGGGGTGGGGGAAAGAGGTCTTATGAATTAGGGGGGCAAGTAGAAGGTCTGGGGAAAATCAGAGTGAGGAAGGTGATGGCCGGGGGCCAGCTGGGCCCCAACAGTTGACTTTGTGATCTAAACCCCCAAGCTAGGAAATCTTCCTTGTTCTGAAGCTGCTCAGAACACCCCCTTCTTCCCCATCACAACAGGCCCTTACCTACCCCATGCACCCCACTATCGTTCAGAACACCAGCAACAAGCAAACTCCTCTGTCCCCTCAAACTTCCCTTCCCTTCGGCAGCTCTTTCTCGTTGTAAACGTTAACGGTCCACTTGTTTGGTGCAGGTAAATTACATTTGCATATGCAAATCACGCCTAAATAGGTTGTACTATTAATGCTATCACTAATTACATAATAATAGTTACCAATTTCCACACGGATCAAACTTACAGTTTTGCAGCTATTAGGGAAATTGTGCTTTGTAATTAAGATAATCCTCATTTCCAGATGCTAATTAACTATATAATAATTAGTCTCATTCGCTAATGCAAATGAAGGATTTCATCTTTATTGATAAAGGAGTCCCCTGCTTATTGGTTAAGGAAAGATAACCCTAGAAATCTTTCTGAGAAATCCTTCCCCCCCACACACCTCCCCTCAATCTCAAAGGTGAAAAGGTAAAATCCATTCTTATCGGTCTCATTTGAGAATGCAAATTAGGTCTGATTAATCAAGTCAAAGATAAATGTGTGGGTCTTATTTTTGGACAGAAAGCACAGCTTGGGGAGCTCATCTCTTTCCCACTTAAAAATGTTCAGATAGGACTGGAGTCATAGCACAGTGGCAGGGTATTTGCCTTGCACGTGGCTGACCCAGGCTGAATCTGGATTTGTTCCTGGCATCCCATATGGTCCCCCGAGCCTGCCAGGAATGATTTCTGAACCCAGGAGTAACCTCTGAGCACCGCTGGTCCCCAACACCCCTCTCAAATGCTCAGATAAAGATGGGGCTGGAGCAATAATACAGCAGGTAGGGCATTTGTCTTGCACATGGCTGACTTCGGTTTAATCCCAGGCACCCCATATGGTTCCCTGAGCACAGAGCCTGAAGTAAACCCTGAGCCTGGCTGGGTGTAGATTAAAACAAATAAAGATAAAACCCAACCCTGGAGCCTGAGGGGTAGCATGGAGATAGGGTGTTTGTCTTGCATGCAGAAGGACGGTGGTTCAAATCCCGGCATCCCATATGGTCCCTTGAGCCTGCCAGGTGCGATTTCTGAGCATGGAGCCAGGAGTATCCCCTGAGTGCTGCCGGGTATGATCCAAAAACAAACAAACAAACAAACAAATAAAACCCTAATCAAACAAAAATGCTTGGATAAAAGAGCCTTCAATCTGCAAAGAAAATCGTGCTGCGTTTGTGTGTGTGTGAGAGAGAGAATGCGTGTACAAGAGTCTCTGTGTACATGTCTCCTTGCATGTGTATCTCTGAGTTGTATCTCTGTGCACAGACCTCTGTCTTACTCTCTACCCCACTCTCAGCCTCATGGAAGGAGCCTGACGTCTCTGTGTCTTAACGCTGTGGCCAGTGGGAGTGAGTGAGCCGAGTTTTCGAGTAAACATGGAGGGGACAAGGGACAGCCACATTTGCTTGGATTATTAAGTTTTCTGTGCTCCAAACAGAATACAAACTGGCACCTCCCATCGTGACTAATGAGGGCTGCCTGGGCGCGAACAGAAGGGCTGACAGGCAGCGAGGCCTCGTTGGCAGCCCTAGCCCAGGCCTCGCCGCATTCATCATCCGCTAAACCAATCCACCAATTCTGCACCACCATTTGTCATTAATTATGCTAATCAGCACGCCATTACTCTCGGATGACACTGTAGCTGTTATTAGCTACTTACGGCTTTTCAAAAGCACAACTTATTGTGCATGCAAGGGCTGTGCTTGCGTTAGCCTACAGGGAAGAAATATCCAATTAGGAAAAGAAGAAATTCGCTATTATCTTTTTATAACAAACCAATTTAGTAATTAGGGAAGTCTCTGAACTCATGGACTCTCTTCTGCTATCCCTCCCCGAAAAGAACGAAACTCCCCTCTAAAAACAAAGTTTCTAAGGAAAGGAGATGTTGACAGATTTTTTTTTTTTTTTTTTTTTTTTGGCAATGACGATATGTCTGCAAATGGTGCCAGGGAGAATCCTGGTTCCTGGGGGTTCGGCTAGATTCCCCTTTTCCTATCCTGAAGGTGTAAGCTGATGATTTCATTGTAGGGCTTCAGACACTAAGTGTGCCTGGAGACCTTTCCCAGGCCACATAAGGCTCAAAAAAACTGTGTTTGGGGCTGGAGAGATAGCATGGAGGTGGGGCATTTGCCGTACATGCAGAAGGATGGTGGTTCGAATCCGGAATCCCATATGGTCCCCTGAGCCTGCTGGGAGTGATTTCTGAGCATAGAGCCAGGAGTATCTCCTGAGTGCAGCCAGATGTGACCCAAAAACAAACAAACAAACAAACCAAAAAAAAAAAAGTTGTTGGCACCTGTCCTGGCACATACCAACCCGAGATGCTCACTGACAGTGTCCTATGACTCTCCTGTGCCCTAAAAACTCTGTGCTGGACCACATGGTCCAAGTCCTGGGCATGGCTGCATGGGAGGGAAGGAGGCCACTCTGGAATGGAGACTTTTGGGGCCTGCAAATCAAACACGAGAGTCTGGGGGACCCCATCCCCAACTGTGGGCAATGCGTCAAGGCTGCCTCTGAACCCTGGAGTGTGAACTGGGCTAAGCCAAGGGCCCAGATCCAAGCAAGGAACTGATGATAATAAGTTTTTGTGTGCAGGAATGAAGTAGAGTCTAAACTAGAACTAGTTTGAGAAGCTTCGTCTGAATTAAGAGCTCATTAATATCATCAGAGTAAATGGGCCTATTAAAACATCTTTAAGCAATATCTGAACATAAATCTCCCTAAACTATATTTAATGGCTGTACTTAAGATACATTATATGCAAGTCTTAATGAGACATTAGATAGCATTTTGAAGATGAAAATTAGAGAACCCATATAAAGTCTGTCCACTTAATGTAGCCTTAAGCTATGCTGATGAAAGCATTACTACCAAATTATTACTGCATTAGAACAAATATTTTTTTTTTTTTTTTTTTTTTTTTGGTTTTTGGGCCACACCCGGTGACGCTCAGGGGTTACTCCTGGCTATGCGCTCAGAAGTTGCTCCTGGCTTGGGGGACCATATGGGACGCCGGGGATCGAGCCGCGGTCCGTCTCCTAGGCTAGCGCAGGTAAGGCAGGCACCTTACCTCGAGCGCCACCGCCCGGCCCCAGAACAAATATTTTTAATCATGTCTGATTTATGCATTCTTTTCCACGTAATTTTCATTTTCACCCCTCAAAAATGACACTTTTGAGTGGACAAAAGAGGGTCTGGGAAGCTTCTCGAGTTTTGGGGGTCACTCCTAGAGGGCAATGAAAACCCAGAGCAGAGTTGATGTGGCTCACGGTAATTGGAATGCAGAAAATGGTTCCCTCCATATCCTGGATCTCAACTGTTCCAACTGGCAACCCTTTCCCTTTCAGCTACATGGGCAAATTCTGCCAGAAACACCTTGGTTTTTATTTTTTTTTTATTTTTTTTATTTTTTTTGTTTTTGGTTTTTGGGCCACACCCTGTGACGCTCAGGGGTTACTCCTGGCTATGCACTCAGAAGTTGCTCCTGGCTTCTTGGGGGACCATATGGGACGCCGGGGGATCGAACCGTGGTCCGTCCTAGGCTAGCGCAGGCAAGGCAGGCACCTTACCTCCAGCGCCACCGCCCGGCCCCTACACCTTGGTTTTTAAATGAAATTCTTTGTTTTGTTTTGTTTTGTTTTGGGGCCACTCCTGTCAACGCTCCATGCAAGGCAAATGCTCTATTCTCTATCTGCTATCACTCCAGACCCTGCAATTGGTTTTTTTTTTTGTTTTGTTTTGGGTTGTTTTGGTTTTGGTTTTTCGGGCCACACCCATTAGATGCTCAGGGGTTACTCCTGGCTACGAGCTCAGAAATTGCCCCTGGCTTGGGGGGACCATATGGGACTCCGGGGGATCGAACCGTGGTTCTTTCCTTGGCTAGTGCTTGCAAGGCAGACATCTTACCTCTAGTGCCACCTCGCCGGCCCCTGCAATTGGTTTTTAATGAATTTTTGGTTGTGATGCCTTTGTTCAGACCCTTCACTGTTTGCCAAATTCTTCATGACCTTCCTCCCCAATTTAGTCAAGCGACACCCTACAGCGTCATGGCCCACAACTTAAGAAGCTCAGCTCTAGACAGCCATATAGATTAAACTCTCTTATGACCGGGCCCACATATAAGGAGACTCCAAAAGCCAGAACACAGTTCGTTAACACTGGCTGTGGCCCCATCCGGGGACTTAATCTTCCTTTCTGGGCTTGGTGGAGATCCTGGGCCTCAGAGGGAGCCCCATACCCTTTGCCCCTGTCCTGTCTGTGTCCTTCTGCTGGCCTGCTGGAGTGGCATCTCTGAAGGCCTGTTTCTGCCTGGCTTCCTCTGAAGAGCAATCAGTGTTGTGGGAAGAACCCTATGGGAAAAACAAATCCAGCTCCAAGTTGCTTCTGTGCCAGTGAGCAGGGTGTGTGGTCTGTTGTAGCTTCTGACAGGGCCACAGAAGTGCAGAAGGTCATGGTGCTGTCCATCAACCTATGCAAAGGGCAGATCTTTGCAAAAATGGTTCCTGGACTCAGTGTGACTTTATGAGCTGATGAGCAAGCGGAGAGAGGGCCTGGGCTTTTGGTTCCAATGAATTCAGGAACCTCTCATATGGTGGATGAGAAAGAGGAGATTCTTTGCACAAAGGCAAGGAAATATCTGCGCCAGACCATGGCTAACGGAGCTAACACAGCTCTGCTCCAAAGTGTCTCCATTAGAAATGACGGAAAAAATTGTTGGGAAGCTGCAGCAATTTGTTTTCTAGTTTTATTTGGGGGGGGTATTTGATTTTTGGGCCACACCTGGCTGGGTTCAGAAACTGCTCCTAGCAAAGCTTGAGGGAACTTCTGCCTTTCTGGGAATAGAACCCAGGTTAGCTGTGTGCAAGACAAGGACAAGCTGCATGTCCTACTGTCTCTCCAGCCCCACAATTTGTTTGATGAGTGTTCCTTTTGGGAAAGTCGCTTTAAAAGATTTCTTTTGAATTGTTTTGATAACTGTTATGTTATTACCAGATGACAATACATGTTGAGGGATTTTTTTTTGTTTTGTTCTAACAACGCAAAACACAGAAAAAGGAGTGGGGCAGATAAGTGTGGTTCTGTTAGGGCTAAGGAAATGGAATGCCTTCTTTCTTTATTTTTTTTCTTTTGGTTTTTGGGTCGCATCCAGCAGTGCTCATGGTTTTCTCCTGGCTCTGTGCTCAGAAATTGCTCCTGACAGGCTCAGGGTAACCTATGGGATGCTGTGGGTGGAACCCAGGTAGACCAAATGAAAGGCAAATGCCCTACCTGCTATTTCTTCAGCCCTGGAAAAGGAATACTTGGCATGGTTCTGAGACTGTCTCCAGTTTGGGAAACACAGAGATAGTGGATGACAGTTAGTGGTGTGGAGGTGCAGGTATGCAGGACTGAGCTATGAGGGGCTAGCCACCAGGTTCTTAGGTCCAAAGGAGCATTTGGGGGTGATGCTCTGCTTAACACAGACACATCTCTGGCATTTACAAAACAGTTCCACACAACTTAATGTCCAGGGACTCTTGAAAAGAAGTCACACTTTCCATGATATATATGCAAAGCTTTTTAGACTGATCCATTAGATTCAAGGTACAGGGGTTGTAGTCTAATAGGATAATAATGGCTATACCCAATTATTATCTTCTTTTTAATGTTATTTTTCCTTTTGCAGTGTCAGGGACTGACTCCAAGGCATCACATGTATGAGGCATATGCTCTATGGCTAAGTCAATCCTAAACATGAATTTTAGTGCAATAGAAACATTTATTCTCTGACCCCATCCACCCACACTTCTTTCTCAGGTCCAGCTCTTGGGAGGAAGAGCCTCCCCCCACCCCCCCAAGGAGAGAATCGGCATATCCCCAGCATCAAGATGACAGCTCCACAAGCTCACTTTGGGGGTGACTTCGTCCTTCCCCCTGCCCCTTGACTGTCCTCTGAAAATAAGCAGGATGGCAGAGCCAGCAAACATCAACCAGCAAATATCAAGCATTGCTGAAGTGTTTTATATTCCTTCCTTCCTTCCTTCCTTCCTTCCTTCCTTCCTTCCTTCTTTCTTCTTCCTTCCTCCCTCCTTCTCTTCCTTCCTTCTTCCCTCCCTCCATCCTTTCCCTCTTTCCCTCCCTCTCTCCTTCCTTCCCTCCCTCCTTCCCTTTCCCCTCCCTCCCTTCCCCTCCCCCCCCCCCCCCTCCCTCCCCTTCCTTCCCTTCCCCTTCCTTTCCTTTCTCCCTCCCTCCCCCATCCCTCCCTCCCTCCTCCCTCCTTCCTTCCTTCCTTCCTTCCTTTTCCCCTTCTTTCTTCTTCCTTCTCCCTCCTCCCTTCCTTCCTTCCTTCCTTCCTTCCTTCCTTTTCCCCTTCTTTCTTCTTCCTTCCTCCCTCCCTCCCTTCCTCCTTCCTTCCTTCCTTCCTTCCTTCCTTCCTTCCTTCCTTCCTTCCTTCCTTCCTTCCTTCCTTCCTTCTTTCCTCCCTCCCTTCCCTGCCTCACTCTCCCTCTGTCCCTCCCTCCCTACCCTTCCTTCCTTCCCCTTCCTTTCCTTTCTCCCTCCCTCCCCATCCTCCCTCCATTTCTCCCTCCCTCCCTCCCTCCCTCCCTCCCTCCCTCCCTTCCTTCCTTCCTTCCTTCCCTCCATCCCTCCCTTTTTTCCTCCCTTCCTCCCTCCCTTCCATCAACGTGTAAGCACAGTCTATAAATGCTATTCAATTGCGCGAGACTTCTGGGATTATGTGAATCAAGACAAGTAAACCAGTGGCACCTCTCTTAATAAAATGAGATGATCCAGCCGCCCCCTTCAAAGAAGGAGCATAATTTGAACACTCTAGTCATCATCGGAAGAGCCTCCCCCAGTGTGTGAAATCTGTAACCACCAGCCTCCTTCCATTTTTTTTCTCCCAGATACTCACTCCCCAAAAGAAACCACTTCGTCGTACAATTTTGCATTTTTAACTGCATGAATTAGGCATTCTTCATAAATAACAGCTATGTGCTATACATGGGGGCTCCTTTTTATTAAGGACACAGTAATGAACAATGAGCAAGTGTTCTATTATTCTTTGTCAAATCACAAAATGCTACATTAGAATAACCACACTGGTCAATGTAATATAGTAGATTAAATTCAACTTCGGTGGGGAAAAAAAAAAAACACTGTAAAACAGCATGATAAGAAGGCTATAAAAAATTTAATTTTACTCCAAACTCCATCACAAAAAAAATGGTGTGAAAAGTAATTTTGCATAATCAGTATACGCCATCTGGAACAATTAACCGATTTCTATAGAACTATGAGGATCAGTCATATCTGCTTATTAAAGATCAGAAATTATACAAGTAATAAATCCTTGAAAAAACTAAGCGTACTCCCGCCTGTCAACGCTATTTTAACTTCAAATACTGAAGAACGCCTGATAAGGCTGAAAAGAAGAGATTAATATATGCAAATTACATCCAGCATTTAAAATCCCCACAACTGTCTCCGGTTTTCTGTCCCTTACTGCTGCCTTTATGTTTTATTCATACACCAACTCACCTGTCACTTCATAAGCTATAATATTATGGGGGTATTATTAAACAGCATAAAGCCGAGCTTTAATTGGAAAGCTTCATTGCATTTTCCAATTATTTGGAGTAAATTAAAAGCAGATGTACATAGTTTAATAAGGAGTCTAATATCAGTTCCGGGAAATCAAAATTCATTGTCATTACTATGCCGTGATAGTTGTGCAAACTGTACTCAATTTCAGAGGTTTTCAAAAGAAAATCTGTCTATGCAATCTGTTAATTGTCATTCGGTTAATAACTGTTTAAATATCCAAACTACAGAGCAGCTCCCTTATTTTAAAAAAATTAAACTGCGGGATCGATGCAAGCAAACAAATCCTGTAGTGGGTGTGCCTCCCCCCCACCCCAACTTCTCAAATTGCCTTTCACTTTCAAACAATGGGGACTGGGTGTGCCCCTCTCCAGCCCCCAGGGAGGGGACCAATGAGGCACAGTGCTCAGGAGCACTCCAAGGTAGAGGCTGCCCAAGCAAGCTCTTGGTGGAAAAGGTCAGGAACTAGGCTATAAATTGTATTTTCAGAGGCCTGCACAGCTCAGCAAAAAAAAAAAAAAAAGACCCAAAGTTTTAATTGGTCTGTCTAAGATAAATCTTTTTAATTAGTGGATAAACATGATTCAGGACACCAATGTGGAGAGAAAAAGAGGAATCAAGGAAAGCAAATGGTCTCGAGTTGGAAAAAACTGAATCTTGAAAGGGCTGGAAAGTTCCCCCTTGGGTCTGTGACTGGCGGGGAGGATCATGTTTCCAGGCAGGGCTGGGATATCCAAGTGTCAGAACCTGTGGGGACTTGAGAACTAGCCCCCCTGAGAGGTGAGAGGCGGCGGCTGGAGCTGGAAGTTTGCTCAGAGAGACCAGGCAGCTCCCAGGCACGCACATACATGCAAACACAGGGCTGGAGAGCCAGTACAAGTGGGAAGTCCTCAGGGATGTGCTAGTGAGCACATGGAACCTTTTTCATTCTCACATGAAGGGATGGGCTTTTTCAAATCCTAGGTGTAGTAATTGGACCAGTAATAATTGACTTTTCAACCCCGACCATGGTGAGGACTAAGAGGAACCCACTTCTAGTGGAGGGGGGGGATGGTTCCTAACTTGTAGGCGCTTCTCCCCAGTCCAATCAAAGCCCAGATGCCGCTCGACAAGGGCTTGGTACAAAATTTACTCATCTCTGTGCTGTTTCCTCGGGTGTGTCCTGGCTGATGTCCCACCCCACCCCACCCCACCCCACTCCCTGCCCCTTCCCCAGTTCCAACTGCTGGAACCTAAGAGAACCTTCAGGCAAAGCAACCCGGAATGCTTCGGAAACGACGCTCCGAGATGAAGAAGAGAAAGTAAATTCTTGTGCGGTGATCCAAAAAATAGCATCTCTCTCTGCCCCCCCCCGAAATTACCTGTTTTAATAAAGTACACATCCTGTGCCAACTGAACCATTTAATTATCTGCAAAAATGATGAATCAAAACAATAGTTTGCAGAAATAAATGACTAACCTCTGATTAAAATGTCTGTCCTCATTAAATACAAATAAAAGGTACAATATCTTAAAAAAATAAATTTAGCAGGGTCTGATGAAACAATCTCTCAGTAATGGGAGAGGGCCTGGGATCTGGGCCTAGAACAGGGCTGGGAGACTGCTCTCAAACCTCCCAGAAGAGCTGCCACTGGTGCCTGGCAAGTCCTGCACAGCCTTTCGTGCAGGCAGGTCTCAGAAACTGGGGCTGTCAGCAAGCTGGGAAGGGGGGACTTCGGGATGGTCCTGCTGGATGACACATCCTTTAGCTATGTTGTCATGGCTCATGGCCAGGCAAGGATTTTGGAATGAATGAAGGCTTTCCCCTAGTCTATCTCACCAACTTGGGAGAAGGTCCCAGGAAGGCTAAGGGCATCTATGATTGGCTGGACAGAACCTTGACAGGGCTCTAAACAGCTATGGTCAAATCCTTAGAGTTGGGAGGGCAAAGAGGAATTCCCTGGCTGATTTGAATGTGCAAACTCAAGAAGGGTTCACCCAGTGCAAAGCAGCAACAGAAACAACAACAGAGCTGGAGATGGGGCAGGCTGGTTTTCCAGCACAACCAGAAGCTGGTCTTATAGCAGGAACCCCCATTCAGGATGCTGGTAGACCAGATGCCTGCTGCCTTCCCTTCTCTCAACCCAACCACCAGTGGATCAGACCAGTACCTTAACTCCGGCCTCCTGGGGGTTTAAGGATGCATCCCCTGGAGTAACCTTGTCTGACAGTCTCACCAGCTTCGCTCTCTCCATCCTCCGAGTCCCGAAGGGGGAGTGTGGGCTCTTGTATCAATGGACAATGAGTGTCACTTAGTAGATCTGGGGCTGGGGCCTGGGCCAGCCACAGGCCATTAGCTGCCCCACCACCATCCAACTAGTCCAGGATGAAGTCAAAACTCCAGCAAAGACCCGAGGAGCAACTCAAGTCCATCACGGGAGCCTGAGAGGGCTGGGAGACTGGGGGCCCTATTTTGGAGTAAGGTTGGCATGTGGTGGGTAGGAGAGATGGGGGCCTGAGGGCGGGGTGGTGACAGACAGCTAAAAAGGCTTAAGTGGGGGCCTAAAAATGAGCATAGAAGGGGGCAGTGAGCAAGGCATCTATGTTATGGTGTTTTCTGACTGGGGCCTGTTGGAAAGGCGTGGGACTCTCGAAAGGACCCTCTGCTGCCCACCTGTTGTCACCGTGGGCTTCTCTACTGGGCACGTGGGCTTCTCTTAGCTGGGGTGATATCTGCTCAGCCCCTGCTAGGTGGAGGATCTCAGGGGACAGTTTCCACAAAGTTTTGTTCCTGGGCTGTCAGGGGGAGGGTTGGGGCCTTTTGTTTTTGTTTTTGTTTTTTTGGGCCACACCCGGCATTGCCCAGGGGCTACTCCTGGCTGTCTGCTCAGAAATAGCTCCTGGCAGGCACGGGGGACCATGTGGGACACTGGGATTTGAACCAACCACCTTTGGTCCTGGATCGGCTGCTTGCAAGGCAAATGCCGCTGTGCCATCTCTTTGGGCCCGAGGGTTGGGGTCTTAACGGGGCTTTTCTGGACCCTACCCTGGCTCTTTCTTCCTGCCCCTCGGCTATATCACTCTCAGCTGGAAGGGCATCTTCCCCCTTCAGTAGAGGCCACCAGAGCTCTGCCAGGCTTAGAAAGGAGGCAAAGAGAGAAGGAAAAGCTTGCAGTGGGGAGGAGGGGCAGCTCCATAAGAGCCCTGAAAGGCCTGTCACCTAATTATGCCCCACCACCACCACACCAGGTTGTGCTCAGGGCTTACACCTGGCTCTATGCTCTGAAATCTCTCCTGGCAGTACTCATGGGACCATATAGGATGCCAGAGATTGAACTGGGTCAGTCAGGTACAAGGCAAACACCCTACCCGCTGTACTACTGAGTTACTGAATTGAAGCCTCATCCCTCCATTCTTCCTAGGTAACTTGACCTTATCTGCAAGACCCTGCCCATTCCTGGGAGGGGTCTTGGAAAGGGTAGATAAGGTTTTGACCAGAGGGGATGAGGCCCGTTTTGGTCTTTTGCCAGCATGGAGGTCAAAGGGAAGATGGCTGAAAGGAGTTAAGATGCAGGGCTAGCTAAGAATGGCTGAATGCTTAAAAGGTTATGATATGGGCCACACATGTGGTGGATAGGGCATGAATAAAGTTGATGCTTCCTGAAGCCTGCCTGTGAGTGAGTCAATACCCATCGCTTTCCTGGACCCCAGACCCGCCAGTTGATGGGGGATGAAGCCACATGGCCATGGCCTAAGAATAAAGGCCTCCATCCTTCTCCATCCAAGCCCATTCTAAGGGTGAAATGCAACACTGAGTTATAGTAATATCACAGTTATTCATGACTGGGTTTCAGGCATGCAATATTTCACCACAATCCCAACCCCTTCACCAGTATCCACTTCCCTCCCTACACCCCTATACCATCTGTCCCCCATTACTTAACTCTCACCTACCAGTCTGCTTCTACAAGAGGCACTTTCTTTTTAAGTATTTTTTTTTTTACTATGGTTTACAGTACTGTTGTTGACAGGGTTTCATACATAACCCTTTACCATCTTTCAGCACCTCTTCCTCCATCCACAGATATGGTCCTCTCCCCATCAACAAATGGGGAGAAAAAAATGAACAGAAACTACATCAAAGAAGTAATACAAATGGCCAAAGTACATGGTAAACATGCCCTGCATTACTAATCATTAGGAACATGCAAACCCAAACAACAATGAGATATCATCTCACACCACACAGACTAGCACACATCAAAAAGAACAAAAATAACCAGTGTGAGAGCAGATGAAGAGAGTGAGGGACTCATTCACTGCTGGTGGGAATGTTGACCTTTCTGTTTTGCAAAACAATAGGGATATTCTGAAATAAAAAATAAATATCTAGGAATTGAGCTGCTATGTAATTCAGCAACTTCACATCTTGGAATATACCCCGTAGGGCCCAAAACAAAGTAGAAAAAAGACATTTGCACATTTATGTCCCTTAATTACTTTTTTTTTTTAATTTTTGGGCCACACCTATCTGTGCAGCACTTAAGGGTTTCTCCTGGCTCTGAGCTCAGGAATTACCCCGGACAGGCTCAGGGAACCATATAAGATGCTGGAGATCAAACCCAAGTCAGCTGTGTGCAAGGCAAATGCCCTCCCTGCTATAAGGCTATCACTTTGGCCCCTTAATTACATTTTTTATTCCTCACCGGGAGGATAACAGAAAGTATGAACTTTCTTCTTTCCTCTGAGCACAAGTGTGTGGAGGGCCAGGGGTTAGGGTCATGAGACTTAGGAGCAGAAGCAGCCCCTTGTCCCCACCCTCCAGGACTTTCCTTCTCTGAGACCCTAAATGGGATCCCTGGAAGGTTTTACAGGTGCCCTATGCTCCTGCTGCCAGCCTGGCTGCTCCATATCTGTCAACCTCCAGTTCGTCACAGAAAGAACCCCCCAGTGAGTGACAGAGTGACAAAATGTCTGAGCTGTGGATGGGGCAGTGGGAAGGCAGTCTTGACCAAGGGAAGTTTTGGGGGCACATGGGTCTCCGGTTATGGGGTGTCACCTTAGCTGTAGGACAGCAGAGGGGAGCCCAGGTTTGAGAGAGAGAGAGGATGGGGCTGGTGCCAGGCCCAGCTGCCAGGTCCCTGAGAGAATTCGTCCCAGCTTTGGGCCCTGAGGGGAGGCAAGTGTGCAGAGAGGTTGTCACATATCTGACAGTGCCCACATATCAAGGACCCTTATCCTGCAGATAGGGCAGTGCCACAGCAGCTTCATAGGTCTGCTCACCTGCCTCTTCATAGGTCTACACACACCCCAAGTGGACCACTGTCTAGGTGACCATTCTCAGTAGCCAGAATCTGTGACCACATTGTCTCTGGCCCAAATGCCCTGTAAGTCTACAGGCCACTGACAGTACTGGAGCAGAGCCTGGAGTTGGCTACAGGGCCATCACGCTCACCATTAGTTGAATGAAAACGAACCATCTTCCCTTCCCTTCCCTTTTCGCTTCACCCTCATGGACTGGATATAGGATGGAGGGCAGCCACAGCAGTATCGTCACCTTGTTGGTGATGAAGAAAAATCAGAAGCGAGCGGCCCTAGCTGGGAGTGACTCAGGAAGGCTGCCTGCAGGAGGTGGCTCAGGAACAGGCCTTTGACGATGCACCAGCAGAGAGAAAGGGAAGCAGGGGGAAAGAAGGGGTGGCAATGTGGCCTGCTAGATGAGTGGGAAGCAGATGGATGACCAGAGGAAGGACTCATGTGTTGGTTAGTGGGGAGACACGAGGCACAAAGCTGGAGGGTGAGCAAACTGTTCTGATGAGCAAAGGCCAAGGAAACCCAGATGGAAGGAAGGATGTTGGTTCCAGATGAGCGTGGCTGGCAGGGGTGTGGTAAGGAGGATAAGAAGGGTTGGAGATTGCAGGTTGTGCAGGTTGCACTTGTGCCTCAGGACTGGGGACAGAGCATGAGGCCACCAGGAAAAGCATCCAGGCCCTTCGAGGGAGCAGCCAGGGCCTTGTCCTCTCTAGTGGCAGGCAATGTGGGAGCCCTGGGAAAGAAACTTAGCTTCTAGCAACAGACAGAATCCGGGAGTGGCCTGACCAGGGTTCTGGGGACCCATCTCAGTAGGGAAATCACTCAGAAGCTGCCTGCAGAGCAGAACCCCTCCAAGAGGCCAGGGCGCCCCCAGCACCCTGCGTGTCTGCCCACACACGATATTCATTAACTGCTACCCCGGCAGCCAAGGCCCGTGTCTGAAAGCAGATCCAATTAGCCGCCCCTCCTCAAGTCTTTGCACTCTTAAATCTTTTTTTTTTTCCTTTTTGCATTTCGAAAGGGTTAAAGCTTATTATTAGCATATAATTTACAGTCCTTTCTCCCAGGAAAGGAATAATGCACAGTAAATGCCACATTCATTTTAATAATACATGTTACAGTCTGTGCCCAACATCTGCACAAAGGTAAGGGAGACAGATTTTTTTGACATGTCCCACTCTGCCATCTAAACACAGGCTTTTTGTTTCTTAAGTGACGGAAGGTTTAATCAAGAAAGCAGGCCATTCATCAATCGAAACGAGGCAGCGCGCGCGTGCCTGACAGCGCCCACATGGCTGTGTACAGAGCAAACGTGGCCGCACCTGTCAGCCGCACCTTTTTACACAGGACACACAAACGCGCTCCCTCCGTGATCAATTCCCCGTCTGCTCCCATTCACGCGTTCCTTCTCTCACTCGGGAGTCCTCTTTGTACTCCATCTCATTGTCAGGCAGGGCAAGAATGGAGAGATGGAGAGATGAGGGATGGATGCCTATGGATGCTGTGGTGGTTAGGGGTGATGCTAAAACGCCACAGGCTGTTCAAGTCTCCCTGCTGCTTCTTCCCAGATCCCAGAGCAGCAATCTCAGAAGCATCTCCTTACGGGATTTGCAAGGACTACCCCACACCTGTCCCCGGCACCGTTCCCCGAGGTCTCTCTAGTCAGTAGGGAGAAAGCAAGCAGAGATATGGCAGCAAGAGACAGAGGGAGACCAAGCCAAGAGACATTCAAATAGGGCATCTTCCGGAGTGGCCAAGGAGGGTGCCCGTGGAATACAGAGATTGTGAAGACAGGGCTGCCCCTCACTTGCAGTTACGGGTCAGACAGTCACTCAAAACCTGCACAAAGTGACACATACCAGGGCCTCCCTCCATGGGAATGCACACACATGAAGACTGGAGAGGTCCCTCTGTGGCGATGCCCCAACATCACAGCGGCCAAATCTCCCTTAGATCAGCACCGTATTTCCCCCACACCTCAATCTTGGCCTCTAGGCTCTAGTGATCCAACCCTGCACCAACACTTCACTTTGAACATATCAAAATTTACTTTTCAGGGCTGCAGGAAGGGCATTTGCTTTGCAAGTAGCTGACGCAGGATGGACTGCGGTTCGGTTCCCCTGCGTCCCAAATGGCCTCCCAAGCCAGGAGCAATTTCTGAGCACATAGCCAGGAAGAACCCTGAGCATCACCAGGTGGGGGCCCTCCCAAAATAACAACAAAAAATATTTTTCATTTTCCAGATAAAGGTCTCCTGCCGCCCCCAATCAAGAGATAAAGTAATGTCATCATCACAAAGGAAAAACCCATCTATGATGGTCTGGTGGTCACAGATGAGATTTTCGATGGTTGATAGTGAAAAATATACAGGGTGGATTTTTTTTCTTCTTCTTCTCTCTTAATATATAATAAGATGAAGAGCTGGTGGCAGGAATTTTATCCGATGGCAGGACATATTATAACTTCATAATACTGGTAATTAAATGTCCATCTCGGAATTTCAGTGAGGGCTAGATTAAAACTGCATGGAAGAAGGCTGCTTCTCGGAAATCATTAATTATTTTTAATTGCTTTGTGCATGCCCGGTCTGATGTCAGAGGCATGCGGCTGGCCCACGGTTCTGCGTCTTGGGTAACGCTGTCCGGCTCCACATGGCCGGAGCCAGATGACGGCGTGCCCAGACGTGACCACAGTCCCCGGCGTCCAGGTGGCCAACATCTTGAAAGGAGCTGGTC
Source organism: Suncus etruscus (assembly GCF_024139225.1). Classification (NCBI taxonomy): domain Eukaryota; kingdom Metazoa; phylum Chordata; class Mammalia; order Eulipotyphla; family Soricidae; genus Suncus; species Suncus etruscus. The sequence goes on along the minus strand of NC_064852.1, from coordinate 14,556,121 downwards.
CTTAAGAGGAAGCAGCTGTAGAGGGTAATAATCCTGGCCATCAGAAACCTGGAAAAAACAGGCAGGCCCGAGGCAGGCTGTAGGCCCCCACCCTGGCCTGGCATCTGGTCTGCAGAAATGGCTCGGGGCTTAGCCTCTGCCTGGCAGAGAAATCAGGAGTCCCCTATGCTCTGGAGAATGAGCTTGTTGGGCTGAGGCTGGCAGCCAGGTGACGCGGCCAGCAAGGCCAAGGCCATGAGCTGAGGAGGAAGGAAGGAGCCTGTCCACACCCACTAAAGCCAAACCAGAGGTGGTTCCAGGTGTTTCTGGGGTGTGGCCCACTGAATTCCTGAGGTCTGGGCAACTCTTTGTTTCATGACGTGCCAGTTTTAATAAGCTTTGTGTAACTGTGCTGGTTCCCTTAGCTTCTTTTTGGGGTATGTGGGGGGATAAAATGCCAAATTAAAGCTGGAAATCAATTAATTCCTCACTAGCAGGACTGACTTTGCCTGGTTTTTGTCTCTAAGTTCACCTGTTCCCATGTAACACCTGCCTAAAGAGCTGTCCTAGGTGACATCTGGCCTTCCTGGGCCCCATTGCAGACGGCTCCTTCCAGAAGCTTCTGGCTCAGGTATATCTGGGTTGGAAGACTCTTCCTTCCTGATACCCCAATCTCTGCAGTCTTGGGGTCATGTAACAGCATCACAGAAGGTTCTGGAAGCATCTCACAGGAGTCCTGGGCTGTTTTCCCTCCAGTGTTTCCCACTAGGGAATGATGCACTCTTTTGCTCTCACCTTCTCACCCTGGGACAGCAGGCAGCATCCTGGCTCTGAACCACTTGCAGCAAACAGACCAACTCTGTGATTGAGGGAGCTGGAATAGGAGAGCTCAGAGGTCCAGAGGCACAGCCAGAATACCTGGGTCTGGAGCAGAGCCCACTTCTTCCAGGGGACCCCTGGTTTACGAGTCATGCTGAGTGAGAAGGGCCCAGCTCCATGTTGAATTTGAGGCAGAGACTGAAAGTTCCAGGTCTGTGTGTGGGGTGGGGTGGGGGTGGGGTTTGCACTGGGGTGCATAGAGATAGAATTAGCAGGTGCCCAGGGGATGTCACATCACCCCAGGAATGCTGACATCCAGTCTTGCTGTCACTTCAAGCCATGCCAAACACTGTGCTTCCGGTAAAGGGTTTCTACAGTTCTATAACCATTCGAAGCATACTGGACCCATCTGGCAGCCTCAGGCTGGGTGCTCCTCCTCTTTCTAGGAGAAAGACTCTGAGTGCATCCTGCACAGCACCAAGAGGGTTGGGGGTACAGCGGAGGGATGGCAGGATCTTGGTCAGCAGTCTCTGGTGCAGGGAGACCACCCTGTCCTCACAAAGGGGCATGAGAAGAGCTGTAGCAGCTCAGGAAATGCTTCATTGGGGTGTTGGGAATGGTGGTAGTGGAAGTTGTGAGGGACACAGTCAAGTAACAGCCACCTCCTTGTGCGCGCGCACGCGCACACACACACACACACACACACACACACACACACACACACACTTCATGTGACCTGCAGAGATACAGGAAGAAGCACCACACTGAGGATGGGGTCACATTCAGTGACACTGGACCCAGGGTTAGGGTTAGGCAGTGATGCAGGCCTGACAGCTCTGGGCTCAGAGCTCAAGGGTGCCGGGGCATGGACTTGGACTTCACATACAGCAGGCAGCCACGCCAGCCTTGTAGCCCATTGTTGTGTATGTAAACATTTTATGGGATTATTATGTTACTGACCCTATCCTGATCAGTGATTGTGCCCTACCCTAGGGTGTGACCTGGCATTCTGCCCCCACCCTAGGGTGGTACCTGATTCTGCTTCCACCATTGGGTGGTATCTGATCCCACCATTGGGTGGTACCTGATTCTGGGGGATAAAAACAAGGGTCTGTGGAAGGCGAGAGGCTTTTTGGCAGGAACTGATGCTGAGGCTTTGGACTTCAGTCTTGTCCACCGAATAAAACTAATTATTTCCACAAGCCTGACTGTCTGCGAGCTGTTTACCCGCCATTTCACCTCAGAACCGTCGGCTAGACAGGGTGGCAGATGCGTGCTCCGAGCTGGAGGGGAAAGACCTCATCCTCCATCCCTCCATCAGTCAACCTCTTCAGGGGCTGACTTGCAACAGTCCATCTCCCCAACCTCTGCCTTTGTGACCCGATGGTGTCACGCACAATCTGGCTGTTTGTTCCACTTTCAGTCACTCAATCACCACTTCCCCCTGGAATCCTCACTTCTGCTGCCCAGAGAACAAAGCCCACTGGACCATCAAAGGGAGGTTCCCCGCTTCCCTGGCTTTTATAGGGTGATGTACAGGATACCCACCCATCTCACCATGTTGCAATATTTTACTATTTTTTCCTTAGTGCCAGAGTTTCGAACCTGGGGCTTTATTACACGCAAGGTGTAAGTGCCAGAGCACTGAGTTTGGATCCTGGCCCTGGGGATTATTTTGAGAAGGCTGTGCTGCCAGTCACAGTGTACAAATAAATTTTTGATGTCCTTGCAAAAAGTGGAATGTATGTACCCAAGAAGTGGGACTTGACTCGGGGGTACCAGAGGATAGCAAGGACCTGGGAATCTCAAACCTGTTCATGGAGTCGCTGAAAGGTCCACCCCACACCTCACACCCCACACTTCTGGAACTGGGTAAGAGCTGGCAGCTGTGGACGGACGGAAGTCACAGCTGGTGAGACCCTCTACAGGAAGAATCCACACATTGGGACCACGGGAGGAGGTGACATGCCATGGGGAGCTTTTGGGGGTCACCTGCCAGTGAAGGGGGTATCCTGAGCCTAGGAGTGTCCCACATTGGGCATGGCATGGAGGTGTGGTCTCAGTGAAAGTCATGGCAGAAGGGATGTCACCAGGGTGCCTTCTGGGAGACTATTTAACAATACCACATTAAGAACCACATGTTCAGGCCTGGACTGAAGTCCAATGTTTCAGGCGTTTGCCTTGCAAGCAGCCGATCCAGGACCAAAGGTGGTTGGTTCGAATCCCGGTGTCCCATATGGTCTCCTGTGCCTGCCAGGAGCTATTTCTGAGCAGACAGCCAGGAGGAACCCCTGAGCATCGCCAGGTGTGGCCCAAAAACCAAAAATAAAATAAAATAAAATAAAATAAAGAACCACATGTTCAAATGTACTGTGGTTGCATCTCAAATAGAGATGGCTCCATCACATCCTCCATCATAGGTCCAGCCAGCATGCCAAGGACACAGCACAGGTGTACAGCCAGGGGCAATGCCCCTTGGCACAGGGGCACCCTCGCAGAGGGTGAGGGAACACAATTCCCAGGAAGTGCGTTGTTTCACTGCAATGCCAGCAGCAGCGACTTACCTGGCATCTGGCACTGGGTTAACACCAGGGCCAGGGGCACAGTCGGCTTTAACCGATTTTGGAAAGACCCACTGAAACGGAAGCTTTTGCTAGACTAAAACTGAGGATGCGCAGCAGAGTGCCAACTAATGCTGGGCACAAAGAGGCGGGAAGCGGGTGGCACAGGCAGAGAGAGGCTGGTGGGCAGGCTTCCTGGCTGCACCATGAGTGCCTGATGCTGAACTTGCAGGCCTGCCTGAGCCAATGAGCCCTGCGGGGTACTGTGGGTGGCCTCAATGCCAAGGAGCCCCTGGGCCTTGGTGGGGCAATTTCCTACCGCTGCCTCTCCCCTCGCCTGCTGGGAAGATATAATCCAATTGCTGCCGCTCACATGAGCTTTCTGAAGTCTTCCCCTGGGTCTTCAGCCAGAGGGTTACTTCAGTGCAGCTCCACTAACTGCTGAAATGAACCCAGACACCTCATCAGACGCATGGTCTCAGGGCACCCACAGGAGGGTTTCCTGCCAGACTGGGGAGCATCGTGCTTTCCCAGAAAGTTGGCATAGCCACAGGTAGGCAGGGAAAGCGGCAGGAGGTGACTTACACACAAGCAGGAGGGCCTGACTGGCATATGGCTTTGGAGTGGGTCACCCTATTGAGTCCCCCAGATCTGCTGGCATCACTGTGCCCCGAAACCCAGGGCTGTAGCACCAGCCCATACATACTCACTTAGCACTCTACACTGGTTAGACCCCGAAATCATCTTTGCTGATTGGACCACCTGCCCTGTGTGTGAGGGGGGGTGTACTGGGATATCCACAATGCACCCACCTCTTGCCAACTCCTACCAGGAGAACGTGCCCTGCCCCCCAGAAAGACAGCAGCAAATTTCTTGCTTGGGCTTCCAACCCTATTAGGCAGTGATCATAACAAGAAAAACTAATAGTGACAAGAATTATCCCGTTGTTCTATTTCATCTACTTAGTAACCTGCAGTTGCAATTTTCAGAAAGAGGGGAAAAAAAGAAAGGAAAACTCTAAAGAGATCACCTTTTAAATAACGATTCATTACGGGACATGGGTGGGTGCCATGTTTCTGCCTTCCCAGTGTCACTCAGTATTAGAAGTGAGCGTGGCTAAGGGTGTGCGCACATTTGCACACTTCCCCGTAGGGACAAACATCCAGGACTGAGCTGAGGGTGGGAGGGGGTGAGTTTGTGGGGTTCCTCAGCACCTAAGGAATTTCAGTTCAGGGGAGGTAAAAGGGGGGAAGCTTGCACGGTTCCCCTGTCCTGGGTGATGTGGGAAAGGAAACACAAAAACAGTGGAGGCTCCCACAGACAAAATGCAGACCATATGCACTGGCTGGGAGTGTGAGGAAGAGGTTGAGTCTACACAGCTGGCCCTGGGGATGTGAGGGGTAGCAGGGAATGGGAAGGCAGGCCCCCCCAAGTATCACAGAAGGGACAGCCTATCAGTATCAAGCACAGTCAACAAACAGCCTGGAAATGGGCCTAAAAATGGACCTTTGGGGCTGTGTCCCTACCTGGCAGCTTCTGAGCCTGCAGACAGGAAGGAGGCAGCTTGCATCTACCTACCTGAGATGGCATAGAGGTTGGAGTGCTGGTACTCGTAGTCTGCCCGAGTGCTGTTCCGACCTCGGAAGGTGGCGGGGAGCGTGAGAGAGATGTGCCTGGGACAGAGACAGAGGAGAGAGAGGTTTGATGAGGGAGGGGTGCACAGACCCCCCTTGGGACTTAAGTCATAGGTTGCCAATGTGCCGGCGTGGGTCACAGCTCAGCGTGTTCTGCCTGCCAGTTCTGTGGCCTGCCCATAGGCTTCTGGGCCTATCTTGCCTCAGAGAGACAGACGCTTTCTATGCAGAGATGTTGGGCACTGAGGTCATCACCTGTGGCCAGGAACTAATGGAACAACATGTCCCTCCCCCTGGCCCCTGTGTGGAGGCATATAAAAAATGTGACTGAGAAAAAGCACCCAGGGCAGGGCCTGGCACCTACTTGGATGGTGATGCAGGAATCATTGATGGAAAGAAAGTTTCAGCATTGAGGGAGGAGCAAATGCAAACTGTTCACAAAAAAAGAGAGTTAAAATGAGGAGAAGGAGGAGAAATCCCAGAAGGAAATTTGGGGGGGAAGACAATAGTAAAGTCCTCAGAAGTGGCTTGGCAGCCCAACTCTGGCCATTCTCAGCTGCTTCCTGGAGGGGAAGATATGATGATACAGAGCAAACTCTGCCCTGGGGCCCACTGAAATGGTTGTGAGTCTCACCTGAGGACGGAAGGTTCTCGATGCCAGCCTGTGCCCATGAAATCAGAGCCAGCAGGAGACTGTGAGCAACAAGCTGGTGAGAGGGCATAGAGGTGCGGACACTGGGCCACTGTCTGCCCAGCACAAGCGGATGCCCGCTCCATACAGTGCCCACACTGTCTGGTTGTCCATGCCACTCCCCATGGTTGGGCATAGTGTGTTAGAAGAGATGGGCAGAGTGAGGGGAAAGGAAGAAGGAGGGTGGGGTCAGCAGTTCTGGGGCTTCTAGGGACTCCTCTTCAGGGAGGCCACAGGGGACTCAACCAGACAGGTATGGGGAACAGGGAAGCTACAAAGGCACCAACCAAGAGATCTGAATCTTATCCCTGAGCCAGGAGGGTGCCAAGCAGGCCCAGTGCCACCTCTGGTGCCCAGACCAAGTCCCCAGGGTTCTTCTGAAAACTTTGAGCAGTGCAGGTTTTCGCCAAAACCCTTAGAGTTGGGGTTTAACCATGGGATCCTGAACCAGCTCCAGCATTGGGAATGTGGAGGGGAGAGGTGTGGATGTGGTGGGAATCCCCAGGCAGCTCATCATGTGTGTCCCCTGACCACAGCCCTGGCAGGGAGAGGAGTGAGCAAAATGGTGGGCACCTGTGGCTGGGTTGAGTGGGTGATACCAAGTCAGTGGGGTGCATATGCCTCGCTTGCACCCCTGATCACCTCTTCCAAGCAGGTCCAGGGTCCAGCCCCTTATGCGTGATGGTCGCGCAGGTGCAAGGAACCAAGGCCAAATCCTTGGAGGAACTTCAAGAAAGTGAGAGCAGAGATTCAGGGCTGACCTCCGGGTCCCCTCTGAGTGCAGGTAAGGGGCCACCTGGCTCTACCTACTAAGCTGGTAGGTAGACTGTAGTAAATCCCACACCCTTGAGGGAACTTTTGGGGAGGGCGATTATGCTTCCATGCTACCGCTCCTGAAGATTTGTGAGCCTGAGTGATGCCCCACGCGAGGTATAGCAATGTGACCAGGGGAACAAAACTTGGGTAAGGGCAGGAGCTACTCCGGGGACCGGCCAGGGGCACATATCCAAGAACTTGGCAGGGATGGTAGGTACAAGCTCACATAGGATGGTGGGCATTCCCTTGGCAGAGCTTGCCCTGTAGCAGAAGTCATGAACAAGGACCATGAAACCAGAGGCTCACACACATTGAATCATTGAATAGACAGGGAGGCAGAGTGTAGAGTGGGGCATGCTGACAGGCTTCCTGGAGGTGGTGGTATTTGGGAAGAGAGTGCTCACCTCCTCACCCATAGACGGAACACCCCATACACCCCACAACCAGCCTAAGGCAGGAGGTGAAGGAGGAGCAGAGCACATAATCCTGCAGCCTATCTGGGTGGAGAGGTGATGGGGTGATCAGATCCAATGTACGATTCTCAGGAAAGTCAGAAAAGCAAGTCAAGAAGCTCTGGCGGATAGGGATGAAGCCTTGAACCCCCTTAGGGAGGACCAGAGAGTTCTGTGTAGCGATGGCTCAGACCCACTATGCACAGGACTCCAACAGGTCCTGCCAAAGCCTTCTGAGGTGCTCCCACCCCGAACCCTTTTGTTTGGAGAAAGCCTGGCTGTGCATAGATGGGGCCTGGTGGCCCTGCAATATGAGGCCTCTTGCTCACCATGCCTACTCCTCTGACCAGGCCAGCTTCTGAATCTTCTTCCAACGTTTTTTATTTTTATTTTTAATAACTTTTTGGGTTTTTTTGGGGGGGGCCACACCCAGTAACGCTCAAGGGTTACTCCTGGCTATGCTCTCAGAAATCGCCCCTGGCTTTGGGGGACCATATGAAATGCCGGGGATGGAACCCAGGTCTCTCCTCGGTCAGCTGCATGCAAGGCAAATGCCCTACTGCTGTGCTATCGCTCCAGTCCCTTATTATTTTTTATTTTAAGGCATTGTGATTGATGTTTTTCGCAGTTGAGTTTTAGAATATAATGTTTCAGCACCAATCTCATCACCAGTGTCAAACTCCCTCCATCAATGTTGTCAGAGTTCATCCCATGTCATCCCCTCCTTCGGCCTGCCATCATCACAGACCCATTTTTTGTTTTGTTTTGTCTTTTGGGGGGACCACACCCAGTGACACTCAAGGGTTACTTACTCCTGGCTGTGTGCTCAGAAATCGCTCCTGGATTGGGGGATCATTTGGGACGCTGGGGGATCGAACTGCAGTCTGTCCTGGGTCAGCTGCATGCAAGGCAAATGCCCTATTGCTGCGCCACTGTTCTGGCTCCTCACAGACCCATTTTTTAAATGGTTGTTAAAGTTTGGGTCTCATGTTGTTGATGTTGGATTGAATACTTATTTCTGTCCTTTTTTTGTTGTTTTTTGGGGTTTTTTTTTGGGGGGGGGGTCACACCCAGCAGTGCTCAGGAGTTACTCTTGGCTCTGTGCTCAGAAGTCACTCCTGTCAGGCTTGGGGGACCATATGGGATACTGGAATTCGAACCGGGATCCATCCTGTGTTGGGCGCATGCAAGGCAAATGCCTTACCACTGTGCTATTACTCCAGCCCCAGTTCTATCCTTCTTAACACTACCAATGCACCTGAGTTCCCTTGGCCTCTGTGCCCCATTATTTCACATCTGACTATCTCCTCCATTCAATTTCTTTCCTTCTCACTCACCACCCTCTGGAGCCACCTCCATTTTTTTAATTGGGGGGTTCATACCCCATGATGCCCAGGGGTCATTTGGAATCACTGTGGCAGAAATCAAGCCTGGGCCTCCTGTATGCAAAGCCTGAGCTCTAGTTCTTGAAACAGTTTATGGTTTATTATTATTATTATTATTATTATTATTATTATTTTGAGCCATACCTGGGGGTGCTCAGGGCTTACTCCTGGCTCTGCACTTAGGGATCACTTGTGGGTGATCACTGAACCTAGGTCAGCTGCATGACCAGGCTCTGGCCCCCTCTGGCTCTTTGATGCTCATGCTCAGTAAGCAGGTTAAGCTTTTCCCACTCCACACAGGGTGACCCCATCCAGCCATGTTCTCTATCTAACACAGCAGACACCTATGTGTTCAAGTATCCCTCCAGCAGGCAGAGAGGAAGTTCCTGGAACACTGAGTCTGCCAGGACTTTCCAGCCTCCACCCAAGTTCTTGTCCATGCGGTTCCTCCTAGAACCCTATTTTTTCCACACCAAGCCTTTCCAGAGCTCAGGGATGCAGAACTATCCAGGGCCTAAGGGGGTGGGTGGGGTGGTGGTGGCAGTGGCGTTAGGTCAGCCAGGCTGGGAGAGCCAGCTGCGGTTGGGTCCTGCACAGTGACCTGCATGGGGACAAAGCATCTCTGTTCTCCCCCATGGCAGGAAGGGGGCAGGGAGGCTGGTAGTGGCCGGTGGTGGCCAGCGGGGAATAACACTGGCTAAGAAGAAAGAGCCTTGGATCTAACTTCTCCCGATTCCTGATTTCTGATCCTGATTTCCCATCGCAATTCCTGATTCCTAACTCCAAATCCTGATTCCTGTTTTCTGATCCTGATTCCCAACTGTTATTCCCAATCCTGGTTCCAGAATTCCCATCCCAATTCCTGATTTGCAATTCCAATTCCTTATTTCTGATCCTGACCCACAACTGTAATCCCTGATCCTAACTGCACACTAAGGACAGACACGCTGGCCCATGAATCTGAATCGCTGGCCCCGATTCTCACCATGACTGCTCTGCAGGATCCTGTTAGATTGGATCCAAATGACCCCAGACTCCACATTCCTTCGTGAGGTAAGTGTGGACACACACACACACACACACACACACACACACACACACACACACACACACACACACACACACACAGAAAGGGGCCTGCTCGCCACAGAAGAAGGGGAGAGGGAGAAAGTTCCTGAGGTGACAGGGACTCCAGATCTCTGCGTGAACCAGAGTCCAGAGCCACTGCTGGGATCCCTGGAGGAAGGAGGAAATAGGAAGGAGGGGTGAGGGGAAGAGCAGAGGGAGGGGGAGATGTGAGGAGGGTGGCGGTGGGAGCAGAAAGGAGGGAGGATAGTAGAGGGAGCATGGAGGAGGAAGGAGGATAAGGAAGGAGGAAAAGGGGAGGAGGGGATAGGGAGGAGGGAGGAGGCACAGGAACTCACAGTTAATGAGACTGAACAGTTGGGACTGAGGGACAGATCGCCGTGGTTAGTGGGACAGAGAAGTCACCTGCTGGAGAAGCAGCCCCCGGACGCCTCAGTGTCAGAGCAGCTTATGAATGACAGGACAGGATGCTCAGCTCTGGCAGCCCCCAGGCTCCCTGGTTCCCGGTTTTAGGTTTTAGTGGGGGAGCCTTCCCTCCTCCCACTGGCAGGCATGAACTGGGTCCTTCACAGACATCACCTTGCCGAGTCCTCACATTGACTCTCTGGATGAGAGTAATTACTCGTCTGACAGAGCGGGGAAAAGGCCCTTAGCAATGAGATGGCACTGGCAGAGCAAAAGGCCAGGCCCTCAGAGGTCTGTGCTGGCCCCACTGCCCCCAGCGTGCCCATGTGTCCATCCAATGTGGTGAGAGCAGGAGCGAGTACTCAGCCAGGATGGAGGGTCCAGCCTCGAGTTTCTACAGAGGAAGGATACTGTATGGGAAGCTCATCCTATCAGTCATACCCAACCTGGTCACAAGGAAGAAGGAGACCCCCAAAGACAAGGGGAGAAGCTGCACAGAGCTGGCACCCACGGTGGGCACAGCTGGCCCAGGACCATACGTATTGCTTTTGGTTTTTGGCCACAACTGGCAGTGCTTAGAGCTCACTTCTGGTTCTGGGCTTAGGAATCATGCCTGGAGGGATTCAGGTAGATCCTATGGCGAGCCAGGGATTGAACAGAGGCAGCTACATGCAAGCCAAGTACCCTGCCCACTGTACCATCACTCCATTCCAAGGACCATCTGATCTGCCAGCTTCTTGCCCCTGAGGGTCCAGAGAGTTGACAGAGCAGAGGAAAACTTGGAAAAGCAAAGCTGACTCAGGCCACTAGCCAAGCTGGCTCCCAGGCGAGCTGAAGGAGAGGAGTGCTCACATGCCCTGCCTCTGGCCAATCCCCAGGCGAAGAAGATGTTCTCTCACCAGCAGATCATGAGGGTTGCCTTGTCACATGACAAAATACAAAATAACAGTCTGGTTAAGAAAATAACTGACTCGGGCCCGGAGAGATAGCACAGAGGCGTTTGCCTTGCAAGCAGCCGATCCAGGACCAAAGGTGGTTGGTTCGAATCCCGGTGTCCCATATGGTCCCCCGTGCCTGCCAGGAGCGATTTCTGAGCAGACAGCCAGGAGTAACCCCTGAGCACCGCCGGGTGTGGCCCAAAAACCAAAAAAAAAAAAAAAAAAAAAAAAGAAAAGAAAAGAAAAGAAAATAACTGACTCAAGGAGGCAGAAAAACTTACATGCAATAGAAACAACCCCAAGTCAGATGAGAGAATTAAGGGGAGGGTATGTGGACACACCCCCAGGGCTCTCCAGAGTGCCAGGAAGGGACACAGGATTACCAAAGATGAAGAGAAGGGTGATCACAGTCACCGTTGGTGCTCCCAGGGTGAGGAAGTCTCCAAGTCAGTGGAAGAGGAGAAAAAGAAGCATCAGAATGAAAAGCAAAGTTCTGCAAATGAGCATAATTAGCCACTGACCACGGAAGCACCCGGGGACCAATTTCAAGAGTCAGTGGAAAGCGACAGGCAAGGCGTGCTACTGGTATGGAGGTAAACAGAGGGAGCAAGAGCAGAGAATAAAATGCGCCAAATAGCGCTTCCCCTCCACACACATGACTAGCCGGATTTCAACATGGCTGCCAAGACAATTCACTCGGGAAAGAGGAGATTCTTTTAGCAGAATAGAATAGAATGAATAGAAACAACAGGGTGGCCACATCAAAGGGAAATGGGCCTTGTTGGGAGCCTCCCCTCACCTCATACACCTATACAGGTGACCCAGAAATTGCAGGAAACACCAAGTTCTGGAGGTTAAGACTTCTAACTTCAAGTCATCTTGGCCTACCAGACACAGTTATGACAGCTTCTTCTGAGAGGAAAAAAAAAACCCAACGACCAACCAAGCTATGACTCTATGTCTGGCAAAGAACTCTGAAAAAACTCAGAGAAGCACATACTCTACCAGGTGAGGGGGAAGAAAAAGCCGTAAATTGGGCCTTAAGTGGGCAAGACTTAAAGCTTGTTTTTCCAAAGCTGCTGTGAGGAAGACAAGGAAGCCTTATTAGGCCTCTGGCTCGGTCCCTTTGTGATTTCCTGGAAAGTTTGTGGGGTGTGTGGAGAGTAGTGTGGGTGGGCGGTAGTTCTCTGTGTGCTCTCTTCTCTGCCACCCTGAAACTCAAAAAATGTGGGAGCCACAGGGCTAGATGAGGCAAAGCAAGCTAAGCTTCAGAGGGGCTCCATGAAGTCGTCTTTATGTGAAGATGAAGAAAATGTCAAAAGAGAAAAGAAAGGGGAAGTAAAGAAAGGTCATTCCAGTCGGTCCCTAATGCTGGGAGAACTGCAGGCAAACGAGAGAGGAGCAGTCACAGACACTTTGCTCCCTTGGGAAGCTTTCCAGATGATTCTCCTTCCTTCTCAAGACTCCTGGGAACTCTGCCCAGTGAGTGGAGTCACTTGGAGGCAATGACTTAGGTCCAGGAATCCTGTGCTCAGAGGAGGGCTAGACAGAGCAGGGGGTACAGCTGTGGGAAACGAACTCAGCCCACCTGGGATGCATCTTTGCAAAACAGGAAGTAGCATCGCCAGACTGTCTGCATAGGTTTCAGGCACAGAAATACACAGATTAGTTTTCCTGGCCAAGGTGGTGGGTGGTGTGGGACAGAAAACATAGATCAGAGGATGGAAAACGTGTGTGTGTGTTTTTGTGTGTGTGTGTATGTGTGTGTTTGTGTGTGCATGTGTCAGGGTGAGGGCAACTAAGTGGAACCTGGGGCACAGAGATACACAGATTAGTTTTCCTGAAAACGTGTGTGTGTGTGTGTGTGTGTGTGTGTGTGTGTGCGTGTGCGTGTGTTTGTGTGTGCATGTGTCAGGGTGAGGGCAACTAAGTGGAACCTGGGGCAGCCTCGGTGAGCCCTGCAGCCTGAGGAAATACTCAGAAGAGGACGAAGGTGACTAGAAAAAGAAATGTGATTTTTTTATTATTATTTAAAAAGGCCACAAAGCAAAGCACAGGTCAGAAGAGAAACAAGGGGGCCAGAGCAGTGGTGCAGCAGTAGGGCTTCTGCCTTGCACACACTAACCTAGGACGGACTGTGGTTTGATCCCCCGGCATCCCATATGGTTCCCAAGTCAGGAGCGATTTCTGAGCACATAGCCAGGAGTAATTCCTGAGCGTCACCGGGTGTGGCCCCATAACAAACAAACAAACAAAAAAAAGAAGAGAAAGAAGCCCTTGTGCACCTCTGTACCCGAGTGCCACAGCACAGATGATACAAAAGCTGTGCCAGCTCAGTACCTGCCCTGTACCAGCCCAGGGTGGCAACAGGGCCATGCAATGGCAGGGCATAGATAGCAGATACACCTGTGGGAAAAAGCAGACCCCCCCCTCTCCGCTCCCTTTTCTTCTAGTTTTATGTGATAATTTTGGGTCGTTGTTGCAATGAGAGGTTATTCTTTTTTTTTTTACCACTAGACGAAGATGGCAAATACCAGGAGAGTTCTTGGGTTTGCTGGCAGCATGAGGAATAGATGAGAGCAGCCTGCCAGGTAACCGAGGGCACCAGGAACATCTTGTGGCACCTGGGCAAAGTGTCTGCTGATGGAGAAAAGGGCCCAGGAACTGTGCCAAGGAAAGGAAGAGTCCGGCAAGCAGTGGGGGCAAAGAGGGGGACCGTGAGAAGGCAGTCAAGGCTATGCCAGAATGGAGAAAGGTGGCCAGGGGGTGCCCAGAGAGAGCCAGGGCCGGGGCGAGGTGTGATTCCAGCCCATGCCCATGCAGCTCTGTGGGGGAACCGTCATCTGTCGCGCAGCTCTTGTGCCAGGTGCGAGTGAATGCGCTTAATGAAGAAAAAGGCGCTCGTAAAACACCTGGCAGGAGTGGGGTGTGGGCAGGCACGGCAGAGGGGGCTCTCACCGCACCTGCTGGCATTTTAATAAGCACCTTCTCCAGTGCCTGCTCTCCATGGCCGGGCAAGTGGCCTGGGGAAGAGGCCCCAGACCACTGGCCGCCTGGCTGACTGTGGGGGGTTTAGGGAAGGGGAATATTGGTTTCTTAGGAACCATATGCTCGGGAACCGTGTGGCCTGGGAAGGAGATTAACTCAGTCCCCCTTTCAGCCCCAAGGGCCTGGCTTACGGATGCCACTGCCAAGATTTTCTGCATCTAGGTTCTTTTTGTTTCGTTTCAGGCCACACAGGCTTGGTGCTCAACGCTTACTCCTGCTTCTGTGCTCAGAGATCACTCCTTAGAAGGCTCGGAGACCATTTTGAGGTGCAGAATATCAAACTGCTGTTCTATGGCTCTGCTGTTGCCATCTTCCCCCCTCCCCCCAACTTCTCTCTGGTGCATCTAGGAGGTTAAGCTGAGTTGAGGGTCTGTGAGAGCCAGAGGTGCATGCTGCCCAGCCCCATCTGCCCCCCCCCCTTTTTTCTTTTATTCCTAGTAACCTGGTTCAGCTAAAATGAATCAGTTATCTGAATGACTCCAGGCCCTCCAATAGATTGGGGTGTGCTATTCTCTCATTGATTTTTGGGGCCTGCCTCGAGAGGAAATTGCTGTTCTGTGTTGCACAGTGGAAGAGATTTCTCAGGTCTTTTCTGTATCCTTTTGTTCTGTCCTTGCCACCAGCAAAGTTAAGTGAAGCTTGTTTTTTGTTTCGTTTTTTTTTTTTTTTTTTTTTTTTTGACCATACCTGGCAGTGCTCAGGGGTTACTCCTGGCTCTTTAGGAATCACTCCTGGTAGTGCTCAGGGGACCAGATGGGTTGCCAGAGATCCAACCCCAGTCAGTCGCATGCAAGGCAAACACCCTACCCACTGTGTTAACTCTCTGGCCCCCAAGTGAGGCTTGTTAATAGCATCTGCTTCCTCTCCATTGACAGTCGCTATCTCATGACCATCCTGTGACCACAACAGAACCTCATTCTTAGTGGACCCGTGAGTCGGGGTAGGAGGTGGTGGTGCTGTGAGTCCACCCAACAGCTCTTGCCAGCTTCTATGACAGGCCCAGACACCACATCTGCATTTCAGTGAGTTCCTACTATATGCCGGGCACCTCATGTTTTGTAAAACTCTGAGGACAATTGCAGAAGTCCCATCTCAGAGGCTACACATGGTCAGAGCCCAGCTTCATAGCCTTCTGGGAAAGGCAGAACAAAGGAGGCAAGACCCATGGCTGCCAGGGGACTGGGAGTTGGGGGCAGGCAGAGCAGAGAGGACTGCAGGGGACTGGAAGAGCAGAACCCTGCTGGCAATGTGGCGCTGAACCCTAGAAAGTGTCTGCAGAATCAGGGATAGTAGATACTCAGGGTGCATGGTGGAAGGCCCCTTTCGTGATGGAGAGGGCACAGCTATCCCCTCCAACATTTTTTTAGGCTACACCCAGAAATACTGGCAGTGCTTGTGGGACCAATAGGGGATTCAGGGAATCAAACCTGGGTTGAACATATGCAAGGCAAGTTCCCTCCCTGCTGTACTATGGATCCAGCTCCCAGCTCTCCCTTTCAGTTGAATCGAAAACCTTGGTACTGCTTATAAAAGTATAAGGTCTTCTTAGAAAAAAAATGAAAACAAAAAATATCCATGTGAGGCACTGCCTTTTTTCTTTAGAAATTCATCTGAAGTAAATTGAAACATGCCTACAAATCCCCTGTAACGGTAGACCTGAAAGCTCTGGGATATTTCCCAAGGTATGCAAACAGAAGCCTACAGTGCGATTAAAAACAAAACAAACAAAAAATACAGCATGAAAGAAAATCAGAAACATCTGCTGAGCCCTCACCACCCTGGATGCCAGGGCCCAGGGACCAGGACACAGCCTTGGGTGGGGTAGAAAAGGCCTAAGACAATAGAACTTAAGAGAGAGATGGAATTAAGAGAGAGACAC
Source organism: Suncus etruscus (assembly GCF_024139225.1). Classification (NCBI taxonomy): domain Eukaryota; kingdom Metazoa; phylum Chordata; class Mammalia; order Eulipotyphla; family Soricidae; genus Suncus; species Suncus etruscus. The sequence goes on along the minus strand of NC_064852.1, from coordinate 14,540,428 downwards.
AAGAGACTGAGAGCGGCCAGCCAGGAAAGGGTGGGCAGCAAGCACAGAAAATGTCGGAGGAGCTTCTGACTAGGACCATTAGGGGAGGCATTGCAGAGGCATCTATCACCCTCAAAATTCTGCCCCAGTCCTTACCTATTACCACAGCCTCTGCCCCCAACTGTGTACCATTCTTCATTCCTTCTTCAACTTCAGCAACTTGTGCTATGTGGCAGGTGGGCCTTGACCTTCAGAAGGGCCCCGGAGCTGGCCCAAGGTTACACAGAGGGGGAAGCCGGCTGAGTTTCTGCTTTTCCTGTCACCCCATCACTTGCTTTACCAAGACCAAGCAACGTACAGAGTAAGTATGAACAGTCTTGTTGGTACTCTACCCAAGCCACCTCTTCTGCATGGACTGATTTCATCTCAACCACTCAACTCGAAATATGAGTTTTTCTCATGGCAGCAAAGACAGACACAGCAAATACAGACAGACACCCGCCCCCTTCCTCTTCAATGTTGCTGCACTGGAAAGGGGGTGGAGGGAAGCTGCTGGGCAAAGAGGAGAAAATCACGATTCCAAACTCCCCAAGTTCCGACGTTTAGAGCTTTCAAGTATGTCAGCTCGGCAGCATATGGCAAATCAATTACTAGTTTAAATCTTAGAACAAAAACATGGCAAGTGTGGTGCAGACATAATCAAGAACAACGGTCGGGCTTAGATTACAGAGGGCCGCTAGAGTTTTGAATACAATTAATCATCATTCCAGGCAATGGGAAGCCATATTGACACTTATTCCTAATTTGAATATTTAATTAGGGTGAAGTCCTCCATCAAATTATTGCAGAACTGGGAGAAAGCCTGGAAGACTGACACAATTCCCAGCTTAACCCCTTCCCAGCTGCTCACCTGTGAGCGGGGTGCCCCACCCCCACCCCACTTCCCTGCATGGGGCTTGTGGGTGGGCAGGAAGAGGCCTGCACCCAGGTCTCCTGTTGTGTAAGAGTCCAGGGTGAGGGCAGGAGGATTCTGGGAATGAGGCACCATGATCCAACTCAACTCCTGGCAGGTATGCGGCCACCTCCTTTAGCTTAATTCCTTGAGTAATGCTGCAGAAAAGGAAACTGAGGCTTGAGGAGTGGTATCAAGTGCTCAGCTGACACTGCACATGTATACGCTCGCACTCATGTACTCACCACAGCTAGTGACAGAACATCTGTGAGTCAATAAAAGGCACTCTAGCTAGGTGGAAGTTTGGCCAGTGTGCGTGTGTGTGTGTGTGTGTGTGTGTGTGTGTGTGTGTGTGTGTGTGTGTTGGGGTCTGGGGCCTCCACTACCTGTGCTCTGGACTTGACTCTTGGGCCTAACTGTGCCACAAGCTGGGATGTCTCAATGATGCTATCAGAGGCTGCAGAGGGGAAAGGCAGGGAGACTCACAACACAAGTGTGTCCCTGCATGGCGAAGTTCTTACGAAGGGACACCTATGGCCGGAAATGGCCAAGGCCAGCAACAAGGATAGAAAGGTAAATTGGACTTTTTTTCTCCACTTCCTGCAATGGCCAAGCCTCAGCAACACCAGCACTGGTTTCTATCTAGCAGATGAGCCATGTGGCTGCATTTCCCTCCCAACTCTGGACCTTCCAGAGTTGATGGGAGCTATGCAGTTTTGCACGACCTGCAACAACACTTCTCCAAGGCTGGGCCAGGACTAAGGGCTGACATCATGCTCAGGTGCATCTAGAGAGCTCGCTGCCAGGGAGAACGGTGGTGGAGAGGGGACAAGGGCTAGCCTGAGCACTTCAGAGGAGCAGTTTCCTCTTTAAAGCCAAGAGATGGGTTCATGGATCCTCTTGTAGATGTCACTAGGGCCCTGCTTCAGTGGCCACTTAGCACAAAAGGCTGACACCTAGGCAGGAGGCAGCCCGGCCCCAGCCTCCAGCCCCCCCTACATGGTCCCCTTGCCCTGCCAGGCTGGCAGCGGGGGGTGCCTGCAACCCACCAGCCCCATTCTGAGTGTGCTCCTCGCAGAAGCGCATGGAACCTCGAAACTTTCCTTTGTACATTACATTCATCCCTATAAGAAAATCTCTTTTAATGAGGAGTGATGTAGTTACAAACTCTCCAGAGCCATAATTAGAGCAAACTAATTGAAGTTGTGTTTTGACACACTTTCCAAATTCACCGGTGCCGGATGACATATTCACGACGCGGCTGCCTCGCGACCAAGGCGCTGGCGAAATCATTAGGCTAATCACACGTATTTGCATTCTTCTCATGCCGGCAGCTCACCCTTAAACACTGTTTCTACTCCTGCTCCTTCACTGGAAGTTTCCACGGGAAACATATTAACAGTAATTATTAGGACTCTAGTGGAATTTTAATGCCAAAGACTAACAATGGGCATTAACATATGCTGGGGGGGGGTCAATGCTTTCTTTGAGCCTCAGTCTGAAGGTTGGGGTGGGAGCAGGGGGAATATTCTCTCTCTCTCTCTCTCTCTCTCTCTCTCTCTCTCTCTCTCTCTCTCTCCCTCTCTCTCTCTCTCTTACCCCCCCCACCGAGTCCTCCCACTCCACTTGGCTGCAGCATCCATTGGGGACCACTTCTAAGTAGGGACCCCATCCCAGAGGGAGCTGAAGCCAGGCTTGCGACTGACGAAGAAAAGCTGTCTTTCTTTTTTTGCTTTTGAAGAACATTAAAATGAAATAGTTACGGAGAAATATTTCTTCCCCAAGCAGTTAAAAACAAAAAACCCACAACTTCCACCACAGTTTTTGGTAATAATAAGAAGCCTAATGAGTTCCAGGAGGACAAGCCTTCACCAGTCTGTCGCCACCCTCTCCCTCTGGGTGACTGAAGGCAGGCTCGGAATAAGTGGAATGAGAGCAAGAACAAACGAGTGTATGTTCGTTGCATGTGCATCAGTGTGTATGCATATGCTGAGGGTATCACGGGTGCACACATGTGTGCGTGCACATCATGTACATACCTGTGTCATACTGGGTTGTCGATGAGGAGACCCCAGGTATCACCAACAGATCACTTATTTTTAAATTGGATTGGTTTGGGGGCCACAGCAGCGGCACTCAGGGGCTATTCCTGGCTCTGCACTCAGAAATTGCCCCTGTCAGGGCCCGGAGAGATAGCACAATGGCGTTTGCCTTGCAAGCAGCCGATCCAGGACCAAAGGTGGTTGGTTCGAATCCCGGTGTCCCATATGGTCCCCCGTGCCTGCCAGGAGCTATTTCTGAGCAGACAGCCAGGAGTAACCCCTGAGCATAGCCGGGTGTGGCCCAAAAAACAAAAAAAAAACAAAAAAGAAAGAAAGAAATTGCCCCTGTCAGGCTTGGGGACCATATTGGATGCTGCGAATTGAACTGGGTCCGTCCCAGGTCAGCAGCATGCAAGGCAAATGCCCTACCACTGTGCTATTTCTCTGGCCCCAGATCAATTTTTTGGATGCTTAACTCAGATGTTCTTTCTCTCTCTCTCTCTCTCTCTCTCTCTCTCTCTCTCTCTCTCTCTCTCTCTCTCTCTCTCTCTCTCTTACACACACACACACACACACACACACACACACAGACGTGACAGCCTTGAATAATGGTTCTTGATGACTCCTTCGACTCAAGTGACAAATCATTCCTGAACTTTAGAAGCCAAGAGGTCTGAAGGGCGAGAGGAACCCAATAGACAGGCCAGACTGGGGTGAGAGGGGCAGGAGGAAGGGTTGAAGGTTCTACTGGCGGGGATAAAGGGTGACACAGCTCATGCACTGACAAGGACAGCGTGGCCAGAGCTGGGTGCAGCCTCTTGGGGTGCCTGGCAGCAGTGAGCACCTCCCTCAGAGGATATCCAGGCTTGACACACAGGCCATGACTGAAAGGAGGCCAGAGGTGACACCATGGTTCCTGCAAACACTGACACTGCAAGTGGGCCCCCAATTTCACATCCTGCCTGGCCATCTGGGTGACTGGGGCGCCCAGTCAGGGAGGACCTTACTGAGTGACTAGGCTGTCACTCCAGCATCTTGACCAATATGCTGCTTCTCGAGTCTTGGAGCACTTCAGAGAACAAGGAAAGTAACTTCCCTACTGACCACTCCCCCCCAAGTTTGAGTTTGGTCACCTTCAAGCCCTGCACTGTCCAAACACTTCCCTCTACTGAGATGAGGGAGGAGCCAGGGGGGAACCAGGGTGCCGAGTCCCCCACAGAGGGGCTGTGAAGGTACTATTTAAGGACCTCGCTGACCTCCTCTTACAGACAAGGCACACAGGGGGACCTCGATCTTTCCTGCTTCTTCCAGCCTCTGAAAAGAGCCACTTTTCCAGGATTCAGGAGCAGCATGGGCACTGGCAGATTCCCAAAAATCTGGATTCTGTGTGGGGCAGTGGGCAGGAGGGGTCCGAACTAGGGACTCAAGGATGGCCCCTCAGAGCCAAGGCCAATGACTCTTCTGCTGACCTGGCCATTTGAGCTGCAAGAGAAAGCAGTGGCAGACATAGCATGTGTGTGTGTGTGTGTGTGTGTGTGTGTGTGTGTGTGTGTATGTGTGTGTGTTCAGTCTGACATGGCGTGAGTGCTGTGTGGGTGTGAGGGTTGGCACAGGATGTATGCACGTTACGTGGGTGTGATGTGTGGCGCAGTGTATGATTTTTTTTTTTTTTTTTTGGTTTTTGGGTCACACCCGGCAGTGCTCAGGGGTTATTCCTGGCTCCAGGCTCAGAAATTGCTCCTGGCAGGCACGGGGGACCATATGGGGCGCCGGGATTCGAACCAATGACCTCCTGCATGAAAGGCAAACGCCTTACCTCCATGCTATCTCTCCGGCCCCCTCAGTGTATGATTTCTGACAAGGTATGCATGCTCTAGCTGATCTGATTGTGCTTGTGTGTTATGTAGATGTGATGTGTGATACAGTGTGTTAAGTGTATTGTGTGATGTTTGACAAGATATGCAACGTGCATTATGTCTGACCTGGTTGTATGTATGCATATTAAGTGGGTATGATGTGTGATTTTGTTAGGTGTGTGCTGTTTGACATGTGATATCTGACATGGTATGTGTCATGCTACATGGGGTGTGATACCCGACAGTATGTATGTTATATGGGGTGTGACACTTGACAGTGTGTGTATATTATATGTATGATGTCTGACAGTTGTACATGTGGTATGTGGACACGATGTCTTGTTGTCTTGTAGGCATCTGGAGGGAAGAAAGCCCTCAAAGAGACTGGGGAGTGGATGGTGGGGTCCATGGGTGCGCCAACAATGGTCCCCCATCCTCACTTCTTAGAGGGTGGCTTTGCAACAATAACACTGGCTGTTTATACAAGACCTGGCACAAGATGCCCCAGAAACTGTAGCTGAAATGATGATTGTACTTATAATACTAATAAGTTATTAATATTATTATTCAACTGGAAACAGAACATCTGCTGCTCAAGGATATTTGAGTGGAAAGCTACCCTCCCCGCAGGCAAAAGTCCGACCAAAATAAGCTCCAAAGGCCTTTTCAAAGTTATTGCAAGCTAAGGGTTTTTATTAAATATCTAAATTAATCACTGAAAACTGCCCTGAAACAACAGTGTGTGTGTGTGTGTGAAAGAGAGAGAGAGGAAGAGAGAGAGAGAGAGAGAGAGAGAGAGAGAGAGAGAGAGAGAGAGAGAGAGAGAGAGAGAGAGAGAGAGAGACTGCACTAAAAAAAATCCCAGGAAACTTCGCTTACCACCCATGTTCACTTGGTTTGGCGGCTGGATTTACACGGAGACACCCCGGTGAAATATTCCACAGAGCTCCCCACAAATAGACTGTCAGCTCCCACTCTGATAACAAGTAAAATATCCCCCCTCTAAATGGTCTGGCTCACAGAACAGACCCTAAAGTGGACTGATAAATCTGTTCTGACACACACAAAACTATTTTCATAATCCTGAAAAAAAGCCTTTCGTCCGAGCCTGGAGCTTCAACAAGCTGCAGGGAGAGGGCCTCCTGCATGGGAGAAGCTGGCAGAGAGGGGGAAATCACTCCCCATTTATAACCCTGCTTTGCAGGGCAACTGCAGCATGAGGCCCACACAGCCCTCTCACCCACCAAGAAAAATAAGACACTCACCAAACCCACAAAAATGACAGAGATATTGCCTCGAGGAGCAGAAATGCACGGGGAAGGGAATTTGATGTGCCAGGGAAGCCAAGAGGCCAGCTCAGAGGTGTAAGCTGTATTGACAAACAGTCCGTTCTTCACAAAACAGAAACTCTGGCTTCCCCCCAGAAGCCCTATTAAAAATTAATATCAAAAAGTGTATTGCCCAGTGTCAGCTCATCCTTCACATCTGAAGGTACCAAGCTGCATTCTCGGGAAAGGGCCCTGCAAAACCCAGCTCCGTGGGCGGACCTCACACCATTCTCACTGCCTGACTCCAGGCCTCTGGCACATCGCTGGCACCACAAGTGGAAGTCCAGAGGCGTGAGGCTCGGTGTGGTGGTCAGCCCCTGGGACACTCTCATGTCCATGTTTCATCATTCACAATTCCAGCAGATTGGTCCCTGCCCGGTGCTCTTGCATCCTTAAAATAACATGGCCAGCGAGATCGCACAGCAGTAGGGCGTTTGCCTTGCATACAGCCAACTCAGGATGGATGGTGGTTCGAATCTCGGAATCCCATATGGTCCCCCGAGCCTGCTAGGAGCAATTTTTGAGTGCAGAGCCAGGAGTAAATCCTGAGCACCGCCGGGTGTGACCCCAAAACAAAACAACAACAAAAACAAAAACATGAACAGGGGCCAGAGAATAGCACATCAGTAAGGCATTTGGCCTTGCATGTGGCCAACACAGGACAGTTCGAATCCTGGTATCCCATATGGTCCCCCTGAGCCTGCTAGGAGAGACTTCTGAATGCAGAGCCAGAATTAACTCCTGAGCACTGCTGGGTGTGACCCAAAATCCACCCCCCCCAAAAAAAAGAACATGGACAGGCACTGCTCAGGCAGCCCATGGCCCAAAGAGCTTCCTCTTGCACCGACAGCATTTAGAGGGGGCTCAAGGAGCCTCAGATGGGGATCCCTAGAGGGTTGCACCCTAATGCCAGCTCTTTCCCTCAAGGTACCCAGTTCCCTGATAAAACATCCCTTACAAACATCGAGGGGCCTTATCTCATGGCCATGTTCATCAGACACAAGAATAGGTGGTCAGCCAAAGGCAGTTCATCCACTGGAGTTAAAGTTCTTGCTCTTATTCAGTCTCTGCTTGGCCTTGGGGAAGGAACAGAACCTCTGTGATCTTGGCTTCCTGTCTTAGGAGAAAGGTGATAGTAGCACCTGGCTCACAGAGCTGTTATTATGGTGAAATGAATTACTATTTAGAAAGCACAAGGAATTGTGTCAGCAACCAAATGAATGTGATTTAAATCTTAGATGGATGAATCAGTTGGTGTATGGGTTAGTGGATGGATGAGTAGGTGTCTACGTGAGTGAGTGGGTGGGTAGTTGGGTTGGATGGATAAATGAATAAATGGAGAGATGGATGGTTAAATAAATGGTTCGATGAATAGATAGGTGAATGTATAGATGGATGGGTGACTAGGTGGTTGGATGGATGAGTGAATAGATGGATGGGTAGATATGTGAAAGGATAGATAAATGGCTGGATGGATAGATGGATGGTTGAATGGATGGGCGAATAGAAGGATGGGTAAATGGATGGTTGGATGGATGGGTAAATAGATGGATGGATGGATGTGTGGATGGATAGATAAATGGGTGGATGGATAGATGGATAGATAAATGATGGTTGGATGGATGGATGGGTGAATAGATAGGTGAATGGATAGGTTGATGTGTGAATGGGTAGATGGATGGGTGAATGGATGGTTGGATGGGTGGGCAGGCAGATGGATGGGTATGTAGATGAATGGACATGTCCCTAACTTAATGAATGGATGATGGTGGGAGGATGGACAGAAGGATGGGTAGATGAATAGATAAAAGGAAGATGGAAGGGGGCCAGAGAGATAGCATGGAGGTAAAGCATTTGCCTTGCATAAGGAAGGACGGTGGTTCGAATCCCGGCATACCATATGGTCCCCCGAGCATGCCAGGAGCGATTTCTGAGCATAGAGCCAGGGGGAACCCCTGTGCGCTGCCGAGTGTGACCCCCCCCAAAAAAAACCCAAAAAAACGCATTAAGAAAGGAAGATGGAAGAATAGAACGAGGCATGAATAAATATCTGTCGCCTCATCTATGTAAAATGGCTCATGTTCAAACAAAATATTCAATAAACAGTTTATTATATTGCAAATACCTGAATCATCCAACCATTCTAACCATGCTTAGGTTTCCCCTTTTGTACTGTCTACTCACTGTGGACAGGAGAGGACAGTTATCAAATTTCCAAGTCCTTGCCAAATTTCCAGCACAGTGACGCAATACTTTCCTGTCATCTCTGTGAGACTAGCCTTTTCCGTGAAAAGAAAAAAGGCAAAGTGGCATTCCTTGTCATCCATAGGTTGGCAAACCCAGTCCCAGCACCAAACATAAGTACCCACAGCAAGACTGGCATGGTGAGGCCACGCTGGGTGCTGACAGTGAGAGGAGAGAGGAGAGCGAAGGGTAAGGCCAGGACAGGAAGTAGACAGGTGAGCACATCAGGTGCCTATTTGCCTGCTGAAGAAAAGCAGGTGCTGGCACTCAGCGAGGCACATGGCAATGACCAGAGCAGAGATGCTACTGCAATGAGGACAGGAGGAGAGTGGCCCAGAGTATGCAGAGATGTGTGTTCAGCAGATGAATGACCATAGGCACACCTCAGAGTTAGAGGCAGGTAAGGAAACATGGATTCCATGATGAAATAAATCGCGAAGCCTGGAAGCCCAAACTTGAATCTTGCCTCAGAGGGTCCCCGAGGTACTCCAGTCAGGTGGAACCACTGGGTGTGGAAGAACAATGTGAGTAGGAGGTGAGGGGGCCACAGAGGCCCACAGGGTGATCTGTGCCCTCTGAGGGAACTCAAATGAATGCACCCAGACAGAGCATCCCATAGCAGCTCCCATGTCTCCAAACTCTCTCTGCTAATTGGGGGTGACAGCTCAAATTCACAAGCTGGTTATTACTGGGGAGGGTGGGGCTGGGGAAAGATGGAAGGGGGAGGGGACATGAGGTATAGTTTGACCTTTCAACTCTGACCCGATGCCTACACCCTTAGCAGCAGCAGGAACAGGTGTACAGCTGCTGTGCCCCAGCTTTTCTTCACCCTCAGTGGGGCCAGTGATGTGCCCAGCCAACATAATGAAGTACCCTCCACATACTCATCCCAGTACTGCCATCATAGGGCAAGAGACAAATGTCATGTGGGAAATCAACCCCAATGGGAATTCTGATGAGAAGCCTGGGGATGCCGAACTGTGGGCACAGAGAGAGAGGTTGAAACTCTGGCCAGTGGCTGTGGGCACCGGGGGAAGAGTGTAGGCCTAAATAGGGGTGGGTGAAGGCACCACTACAGTGGGGGTGAGCAGGGTCCTCCCCTCTGTTTGGAGGAGGTGCACCCTGCCTAGGACAGCTTGGCCAAGGGAATGCGGCTGAAGGTTGGTGACCATCTTTGTTCTGAGAAGCCAGTACAAACAGACCAGAGATGGGACTGAAGTGCAGGTCTCCCAAGAGCACATGGTGCCAGTCCCATCCTGTGCCCTCAGAATGCGAGTCTTCGAGTTCCTGTCACAGATTCATAACATCCATGCAAAAAAGTTAAGTGCAATTCTTTCTGTCACTGAGAAATATTCTTTGGAACCTGTGACTGACACGACACCTAACTGGAAGTTGAAAAGTCACCCAAGATGTCAGGGACAGGGAGGGCAACGCCTCACCTTAGTGGCGGAGGGACTGTGAGACTGACACTGTGGGTCAGGGGTACGTATGCCGGGAGCAAAGGGTTCAGTATGCCAGTGTCAGCTTCTCCTTTGGGGCCTTGAAGAGGCCACGGGAGCCAGAGAACCTGGCACATTCTCAGTCTTCAGGATGGCTGGGCTGGGGTCTGTGCATGGATGTAAGCTCACACATGACATGCATGTACACACACACACCATCTAGGTCTAGAACATGCATCTCAGTGCAACTGAAAAGGGCCAATTCCACTTCTGTTGGCTCAGTTCCTCTGTGAGATCATGGGGTGGGCACTGTGTCCCTCAGTCTAGCTTCTGAGGCTACACCTCAACAGCAGGAAACTGCAGTGGTTACTTGAGTCACCTGTGGGTGGTACTGTGGCCCCCATACCCCGCCATGGGCTCTTGGCCAGGCCTCTGTGGCCCCCACATACAGGGAACAGGGACTATGAGTTACTGCATAGGTGACAGTGCAGATCCACTAGAGTTGGCCAATCCAGTGTGAATGGATGTTGGCAGCAGCTGGATAGACAGACAGATATTGGGCCTTCTGATTCGTTTAAGATAAGTTAAGCACAACTTACGCCCTAGAACTTCAGGCTCCTGGATCCAGCCCTTTTTCTCCCCTTCTCCACCCACACTGGCGACTTGGAGCCCATACTCAGTTGCTCAATCCTCTAGCTGTGTGACTGAGGCAAGGTGGAGACGGGGGATGACCCTGCATGGAGCCCTTTGGGTGCAGGACATGACCTTGTGCCCATGTGTCCAAGCTACCTCTGGCACCTCCATTTGTTTCCAGTGCCACCAACTGTTTTGGCCCTGTTTGGGCCTTTCCTTTCCACCTGACCCTTCTCACCCTGAGTTTCCAGCCAGATACCCTGGCTGTGGCAGAGATACTGTTGACTTTTGTCGCTAGGCACCCCAGCCCTCTGGAACAGCTACAGGGTTTGGTCAACACAATGAGGGCTTCTTCATTAAGCCACTGTTCAGCTCAGCGAGCCGGGGCCAGAATAGGTTGGAAGCCCTTCTGGGGAGGGACATGGCCTTGGGAAGGGCAGGATGAGGGTCCCTGATCTGCTCTCCTCCCAGGTGGCAGTGCTGAGTGGCTCAGAGAATCCTGGAGCTTCAGCCTGTTGCTGTTTTGTCCATGTAGCTCAGGCCAGCGTGTGGTTAGTATCCTGCCCCCTGCAGTTGCATCAGAAAGAGGAGCACCTCTGCTGGGGGAAACTGAGGCCTTGGCTCTTGGAAGCAGCAGCATGCCAGGACCCCTGCTGGGACCATCCCTGGACCCTGTATCTTATTCCCCAGGGAGGCCCAGGAGCTCCCACCCAAGAAGACCCACAAAGGCCTACTGGCCATCTGACTCTGTGTCAAGCAGGAAGGAGCCAGCAGGGGGCTCCAGCTCCTAGTACAGGGACCTGCTTCTGGAAGCAAATCCCATGCTGCCAGGGCTGTGCAGCATTCCCTGACACACTGGCCTTTTGTTTAAAATAAGTATGGGCACAGCTCTTAAAAAAAAAAACGACTTAAGTAGCTCCGTTTTTTCTTATTTAAGCTTTTTTGTGACAGAAGTTCAGGCTCATGAACGCAACAAAGTGGGCTCCTGGTCCTACCTGGTCCTACCCAGCGTCTGCTGGGGAATGAATGAATGTACAAGTCCTGTTAGAATCTGCTAATTTGTGTGGGGCCAATAGAGGGCGCCATCGCCACGTCTGCTCCCACCGGAGTCTGAAGTTCCCTACTGGGTCCGGAACCCACACAAAGACCAGGCTGGCTTGCACATGTATTTGTCCTACCTGGGGTCTGATAGCTCATCTATGTAAAACGGACGCAGGGAAAATAACTGGGAGGAAATAACCAACCGCCAAAGGTGTTATTGGCTCCCTGGAAGTGAACGAACTCCATGTGAATTTGCTCCATTCCTTCTACAAGCCTGTCTCACTCTCATCATCAGAAAAAGCCCCAGGCTGCTGGTGCTGACGGGAGTGAGTCTGGGGGGAGCAGGAAGGCTGGCTGTTCGCCTGTTCAAAAGGCATTTGCCAGAATCCAGGAGCCTGGGGCCCGGTGCTAATAGCTCACAGCGAATGGCCAGTCCCATTCCCTAGCAGGTCCAGAGGTGCATGTCTCTGGGAGGTGTCTCAGAGGAGCACTCAGCTATGTTTCCAGTCCTGGTCGTTAGGGAGGGCTTCTTGGGAGAGGAGGCATTGGAGCTGACCTGCAGGACAGGGTTTGGGGAGCCTGGGGAGAAATGGGTGTGTCAACAATGGGAGTATAGGCCCAGGAGCAACAAAGAGGGCAGGAAGATGGCTCCTGGCTTTTCTTTGTGTCTGAGGCTGGGGCCTAGAATAGAGCCTGAAAGTCGCAGGGGCCAAACAAGGGGTGAAAGCAGCAGGGGCACCCTCCAGACCCAATTCAAACTCTTCCAGCCAGAACTGAAACACAGCTCAGAGCATTCACTGAGGAACCCTGAGGTGGCCCATCCCAGCAGGGTTTTTTTTTTTGGGGGGGGGGCACACCAAACAGTGTTCAGGGATCATTCCTGGCTCTGATCTCCAGAATCACTCCTGGCAGTGAAGTGAGAGCACAGTAGAGAGTTAGCCTTGCACGTGACCAATCTGGGACAGACCCAGGTTCGATCCCTGGCATCCCATATGGTTCCCTGAGCCTGAGTGCAGAACCAGGAGTAACCACAGAGCACTGCTGGGTGTAGCCCAACACCCCCCCCAAAAAAACTCCCAAAACTATACAAAACAAAATTCCTGGCAGCACTTGGGAACTGTATGAGATGCCAGAGATTGAACCCGCATTGGCCACGTGCAGGGTAAGTTCCTTCTCACTGTCCTATTGTTCTGGGCCCCAGCAGGAATTCTATAAGGCTCGAGTAACAAACTCCTGTGGTACTTACAACTCAGGGTTTGCAATGACTGCAACAAAATGGGATCACTTTTATTTGACTTGCCAAAGAAACTAGGTGTCAGGACAGCCTGGAGGAAGTGTGTTCTTCGCTGGCTGAGTTAAGTTGCTACCAACTGCAGCAGCGACATCGACCTGCCTTCCTGGGAATAGTCACCACTGGCTCCTTCTGGCCCCTCTACCCCCCTTGCTGGCATACACAGATGTGACATCTTGGTGCTTCCTCCCCACCGTGGCTGCTGCGAGTGTTTGCTTTCGGGATTTGTGTCCTTCCTACCCAACATCGTTGGATTTTTTTTTTTTTAAATGAAATGCTGCTTCCTTATTCAGATTTCTCTATCGTAAGTTTATGGACTGATGAGTTATTGCTTTCATTTCTGGGACTTGGACCTCTAATTCCTCCAGAAGAGGACTCCCCCCACTTCACCTTGGTTGGAGGCAGAGGGAGACTTTTTACACCTAATTCTGGGCTTTTCCCAGCACCCCAAGCAAGCGAGTTCCTTGACATCCAAAGGTGAGAGAGGATGGAACAGAACTCTCCTCTGTAACACAGGAGACCTGGGGCTCTGGGGAGCTTGCCACTGGCTGAATCTTCTCTACCCAAAAGGAACTCAAAACCACAGCCAAAGTTGCAGGCCTGAGTTCCCCTTCTGGACAGCGGTCATCTGTCCCCAAGGCCCTCCAAGCACTGCAGTGTCACATTCTCCGAGGTGGAGGGAGGCTCAGAAGAGGCTACAATGGAACAAGAGAACAGCTGGGAGGGCACTTGCCTTGCACACAGCTGATGACCTGGGGTCAATCCCCAGAATCCAAGATGGTCCCCTGAGCCTGCCAGTAGTGATTCCTGAGTGCAGAGGTAGGAGTAACCCCTGAGCACTGCAGAGTGTGGCCCTCAAACTAAAAATGAGACAAAAAGACTCCTGACAGGGCTGGGCCTTGTCTGCCGGTCCTTGTAGAAGTTTCCAAATCTGTGGTCCCGGAGGACTGTCTCCCCACATTTCCTGTTCCTGCCATCAGTACTCCCTTCTCCAGCTTCCTCCAGCACTGCCTGTTTGCTTCTAGTTCACAAGGCCCTTCCCACTGGTTGTGCAGATTTTTCTCATCCCACAGAATTACTTCACCCTTGGCTTTCCTGCAGAGAATGGGGATAAGGGGCCCTACTGCCAACTGCCCAGATCTGCCATGTGTGCTCCCAACCTGGTCCAAACATTCCTGAAACCCCGGGAAATGCCTCATTCTTCTCCCCTACCATAATAAACAAGAGAAAAGCAGCATGTGAAAATGAAGGTCATTACTTACCTCCTCTGGCAGGTTTCCGTGGCCAACAGAGAAGGGTACTCCCTTACTGGTGGGCCATGCCCCTTGCCCTCGTGGCCTCATAGCTCAGATCTGAACATGACTGAAACTCAGGGAGCCCAGGAAACCCAGTGTAAGGCACAGGGTACCTCATTTCTGGAGCTTGGGAACCCGCATGAGACAGACTGGCCCTCATGCCCCAGACATCCATGGGATCTTTACACAGTTAGTTGCCTCTAGGGCTGTGTTACTGCAGCCGATATTCACGTGGGGTGGGGGGTTGTCCGTAAACGCAGGGCAGTGGGAGCCCAGGTGGCTCAGTGCAGCTGCACGGGGAGGAATCTCACCTGGGGAGGTTGGGTGCAGGTGTGGAGGCAGCTGCAGATGGGGATGGTGTCGTGGGCTGAGACGAGTCGGGGTTCCGTGGCACGCGGCCCATCCGGTACCAGATACCCATGCTGTTCAGCTCCCTGGGGGGAAAGGGACGCCATCAGGGCACTGCTGGCACAGAGCAGGACCTTGGCTTAAAGACTCGAGGAACCCAGTTCCAGGGACTCCGAGAAGCACAGAGAGGTGGTACTGTGCCTGCCTAGGGGACAGTCTATGCAAGCACCCAGCACACCATACCTTGATCTCTGTCCCAGTCTCCTTTTTGGGCTGGGGATTTGATTTGCACAGTGTTCCTGAGGGCATTGGGCCCGACTGCTTGGTACTGGGAGGGTGAGATTGGGGCAAGTGGCCAGTAGGCAACATTCCTGGTTCCCCAGTTCCCAACAAAGCTTTGGGCTGCTGGGATGGTCCAATAAGTCAGCCTCGTTGTCAGGTGAATCTGGGAGAATCCATTCAGCCTCAAAGTCTAGGGTATGTACCCACAGACCAGTGTTATAAACTGCAGATGGAAGCCAGCTCCAGAGACCAGGCCTGGCTGCAGACACACATGTCACAGACACCAGTCTCCATACTCCAGCCTCCCTGCACACCACTACACTGACACTCGCCTTCCTGTACATATCTGTACATATCACGCACATATCTGCCTCCCCATAAAACACACACACACACACACACACACACACACACACACACACACACACACACACACACACACACACACACCCGCAGCCCCATAAGCAACTCATGTGTGTCTGTGACCCGGATCGACTCTGAGAAACTCAAATGTGCAGGACCATTCTAACCATCTCCATCTTACCACCCCCTCTGCAGTCCCACACAAATGCATGCTGGGATATGGAAAACTAGCATTTCTACCAAAGAGAAGAGCATTATTCAGTGGATCCTTCTAGAAGCTTTCCAATACAGAAATTTCTCAGCTCAGCACTTGTAAGCCTGAACCATGTCTTGTTAGAGGATGGCTTAGCCAGGTGCTCTAGTTCCCATACTCATAGCCACAACCCAGGGCCCATGGGGAAGCTCTCCCCAACATGGGGTGCCCTCCAGAGCAGGACCCCACAACCTCACAAGGTCAAGTGTGGAACTGGGCACTTTAAAAAAAAAAGGGGGCTTAAGGGGTTGGAGAGATCGCATAGTGGTAGGGCATTTGCCTTGCATTTGGTCGACCCAGTTCGACTCCTGGCATCCTGTATGGTCCCCCAGCCTGCCAGGGGCAATTTCTGAGTGTAGAGCCAGGAGTGACACCTGAGCACCGCTGGGTGTGGCCCATCAACCAATCAACAAATAAAGTTAAAAAAAAGAAAGAAAGAAAAAGGGGCTTAAAATATCTGAACTTTGAATTTTCCAGACTTACCTAAAACAAACAAACAAACAAACAAACCTGGATTGTTTTCCTCTGGAAAAAGAATACATGTGTGTATCCCATTTTAATCCTGCAACCCCTTCCCAATCCTTCAACACACACACACACACACACACACACACACACACACACACACACACACACACACACACACACACATGAAGAATCAAAAACAGATTCCCGTGCATTGGGATGAAAATAGTCCTCAGTCTGACCCCTGCCCCACATATTGTGATTGAACCCCGCAGTCTCCCCATTCCATACTCTCCCCCTGGCATGGCCCATCAGGGTCTGAACTCTGTGGCTTCAGAGTAAGGAGGAACAATAATGACCGTACACAGCACAGTTACGGGAACTTGTGGGAACATGCCAGGGCCAGGGAGGAAGTAGGTGGGGTGTGAGGTAGTGGTGGGTGGGGGAAACATCTCCCACTAGAATTTCAGCTGAGAGTCATGAAGGCCCTTCGTGTCATTCCATCGGTGCCCAAGAACTACCCCGATTCCCCAGATTTCCACCTTTCTGTATTCTGGAGGCAGACACCCCTCTAGGCAGGCCCTGAGTTACCATGGAGTAGCCCTCCAGTCCATGTAGGCCTGGCCAGCAGGGAAAGTGGGGGAGAGCTCACAGGAATGAACTGGCCAGAGAGAGTTCATTCAAGACTGAGGGCCCGAACCTGAGAGGTGGGGGCCTGCCTGAATCTGCAGACTGCCGGTTTCTGGATGGAAGTGGGTGAAGCTAGGTGGAAGGTGAGAGAATGGGGTGTCTCTGGAAAAATCAAATAACACTAGCTATAGGATGGGGGCTGCCATCTTGGTGTAGGGTCCGGGACTTTGCTCTCACACTGTCATCCCCCCTGCTTGGCATCCTGCCATTCTTTATGGGCTGGGCTGAGTTTCTCTGCTTGTTGTCCTGGGTTTTTACTGCTGGTCCCCCCACCGCAACTTCTAGTATATCAACTCTATGAGAGAAGGGTCTCTGCTTACTCCCATTCACCATCCTGCCCCAGAGAAGTAGCTAGTGGGCGCCTCAGATAGCTCAGTGGGGTGAGGTATGCAGGGCAGAGACTGGGAGTTCCAGTTCCTGAAAAGAACAGTTTGGGGTGGGGACACCTGGAAGGGAGCTGGAGGAGGAACACAACAGGCTAGGGCAGCTGGGTGTCCCTCAGGGGTGTAGAGAGGGCAGGCACCAGGCGGGAGCCGGTGGTGATTGGAGAGGAGAGGAGATGGCAATGTGTGGGTGACTCACCCGATGAATGTGTATTGAGGAGGGGCCTGTTTGGTCCGGCCCATGATTCGAATGTCACAAATGGCAGCTTCTGTTGAGTCCCGTGGGATAAATTTAATACACAATCTCTTCTTCCTGAAAGCCACTTCCTCTGCAGGGAAAGACAAGGACAAAGGGTCAGAGTCTCCCAGAACTGCCCACAGAGATATTCTAAACACAAAGTCACCTGACTTGCATTCCCCTCAGTCATAGCCCTAGCCCTAACTGGAAGTGGTGGGCAATCCTCCAATGCTCCCTCCCGGGTGGCAGGGGACATGCTGAGGCTGGAAGTGGTCACCAACCACTGGCTCTATGCTCTGGACAGCTCCCCGGGGGACCATGCCTCAATGGGGAGAGGCCACCTAGAAAAAAAACCGTTGAGACTGACTTCTGGAAGGCACAACCACTGGCTGTTACAGGTAATGGAAAGTTGCCCAGATGCCTAAGGATGGACAAGTTGATGTGATTTCCACTTTACAAAGGTGGTGTGCAAATTCTGCCACATGGACCAGCTGAAATTCTTACAAAGAGAAAATTTCCTCAACTTTTCTTTGGGTCTCCCTAAAATATGCTTTGGATAGGACACAAAAGGGTAATATATGCTCTTTTCCTGTCCTTACCAAGTCTTAGAAAAATGACTTGGAGCTCAAGCAGACATCAGCAGTGACCATCCAGATGTTAACATATTTGCCCTCTTTTGACTTTTAAACAAGTGTTCCATCACCACACTAAATGCACAAATCAGGAAGACCTGGCTGGGAACTTCAACTCTTCAGTTTTCTGCACTTGTGACTTAGTGACAATTCCTCTGCACTTCGGTTTCATGATCAGTACAAGAGAGTTACTGAAATCACATAGAAAAGCGAGGGTCTGAAATGTGGCCAGGGAAACACTTGGCTTGGCCCAGAGCCTTATTTTAAGGAACTTCCTTTCAGTTCTGTGGCAGGAAATTGGCACATTCAAGTGAAAAGAAAAGGGCCACTCTGGGCTGATCAAGGGTTTTCTTGAATCAGGGGATGTTGTGCTGTTGTTTTGTTGTCTTCTAAAGATCCAGGGAGAAACTTGGAAAGTCTCTGGATTCTTTTCCCAGGCAAGAGAACAGAGGGGGGCCCGGAGAGATAGCACAGCGGCGTTTGCCTTGCAAGCAGCCGATCCAGGACCAAAGGTGGTTGGTTCGAATCCCGGTGTCCCATATGGTCCCCCGTGCCTGCCAGGAGCTATTTCTGAGCAGACAGCCAGGAGTAACTCCTGAGCACCGCCGGGTGTGGCCCAAAAAACAAAAAACAAAAACAAAAAACAACAACAAAAAAAAGAGAACAGAGGGATAAACCTATCTGTAAGTCATGAGTAATTGTGTCCTAAATCTACCCAAACATTGTACCTACCAACAAGGCAGAAATGGTGGTGGAAAGGGGTGAAAAGACCACCAAGGAGCAACCCACATCCTTCAGAACTACTAAACTGATCAGATCAGACCTTTGAAAGTATGGAAGAGGTGAGGCCTCTCCTCAGAGAGGAGGAAGTTAATTAAATGTGAAGGAGTGAGCCCTCTCCTCAGAAAGGAAAGAAAAGAATGTGATGGAGAGGCCTCTCCTCAGAGCTGAGAAAATGACTGGAGTGAGGCTTCTCCTTAGGGAAGAGGAAGAGAGTGTGAAGAGGAGGAGAAAAGTGAATGTGAAAGAAGAGAGGCCTCTCCTCAAAGCCAGGGAAATGAAGGAGTGAAGACTCTTCTCAGAAAGAAGGAAGTGAATGTGAAGGAGTGAGTCCTCTTCTCCTTCAGAGAGAAAGTGAAGGCAAGGGCTCTCTTCAGCAAGGAGGAAGTGAGAGAAGGTGAGGGATGGCTTCCCATTCCTCTCAGAGCAGGAATGGCAGATATCAGACTTCCTTTGCCACGCTGCTCTTTGCTTCAGTCCTCCATCTACAGCAAACCCAGAGTTAAAAGATGGAGCTGCTAATTGCACATGCTTAAACAGGCCTAATTTTAAGTAAACATATTATACAGAGTCAATAGAGATGTGTTCAGTCATACTAATGAACACAGAAAAGGACATAGCACTTTACTAAAGCAAACAATCTTCCAGTTTTTAAGTGCTATATGGATCTGTAGCAAACTGTATTTTAAGCAAATTAAAGGAATCTTGTCTCTTTGGATTGACTTTATAAACTCAGGGCCTTAAGTATCCTCCAACTGTACTGAAATGATTAGTTGGACTGGCTTGGTTGGCTTGGGACTACTATGGGGTTGGCTTGGGACCACATGGACCCTAAGTATAAACAAATGATCCAGAATGAAGAGACTAATCCAACCCCAGCAACCTTGTGTAAGACAATAATCAATAGAAATGCTGGAATACAGCATCAGGAAGTCCACACAGGGCCACAAACAGACATACCTGAGGCACAGGGAATGGGGCCCACACGGCCATCTCCTCAATAAGTTCATCCAACTGAGAGACAATGCTGAAGGGATATATTTCATGGATTCCACAGAATAGCAACACAAAGATGAAGACCAAAGGGAAAGGAAGAAGTCGGCACAGAACTACAAGATGGTTCCAATTTTGAAGCAGCAGGCAAGCTATGTGAGAATAAGTGAAAATGGCAGACCGACACTGGTGAAACGCTTGGCCTTGCTAATTAAAAAATGAAGGAAAAATGGAACACATTAGAATAGTAAAAGTAAATAAAAAATTCAAGACCACACTGGCAGGCCTACAAAAAATGGGCATACGTCGGTGCCATTAGAGGCACTGAGAACTGGTGTTCCTGGAAGTTAATTTGGCAACAGAGAGTAATAAAAGCTTATTTTTACCGAGCCCATCCTCTGAGCAAGTTTGTGTGTATGGCAAAGATCTTGGGGGTGATTCAGAGATGAATTAAACATGATCCCTGGCCTCAAAGAGAGAGATTGCAGCAAAGACATGGTAAAACTACAACATAGAAATGGCTCTCAAGTTAGCTAAAGTTTAAGCTCAAACATTAGGTAACATCTGTCCACTTCACAGGTGAGGAAACTGAGGTCTAGGAGAAAAAGTCATTTATTTGCAGCACCAGAGTTGTGAGACTCAGCAGTCTTTGGTCAGCATGACTCAGGGTGGCCCTTGAATGGCCCTAGATGAAGTTGGGGTGTGAGCTCAGGTGCCAAGATGATCACTTTCTCCAACTTCCTGCCACTTTAGCCAAACTGTGCCCATTCCTCTCCCTCTTCTCAGTTCCCCATGCTGGGCTATGTGGGGAAGAAGCACAAAGAAGGCTACTTCTTCCTTCTCTTCCTCCTTCACTTCCTCTTCCTTATCCTCCCCACCTTTCTTCTTTTATAATGCCTAGCTGTGCTCAAGGCTTACTCCTGGCTCTGTTCTCAAGGGTGACTCCTGGTGGTGCTGGGGGACCATCTAGGATGCCAAGGATCAAACCCAGATCAGCTGAGTGCAAGACAAGCACCATCCCTGCTGTGCAGAAATGGCTCTGGCCCTGTCGCATCTTTCTATCCAGGAGCCAAGGCTGGGTACGAGTGGATATTGGCTGAGGAGAGGACAAGGACAAGAGTATGTAGGCCTCAGGCTGGTGTGTGGGTAATGAGGCTATTTCTACTGAGGCTTCCCCTTGAGTACTCTTGGGCAAAGTGTTTCCTGGAGGTGGAGGCACTTGAATGATGAGAAGAGTGCTAGAAGTCTCAGGTACAGTTGTGGGGGGGCACTTTGTTTAAAGAATGTAGATTTGGGGGCTGGGGTGATAGTGGGTAAGGTGCTTGCCTTGCATGTGGCCAACCCAGCTTCAATCCCTAGCACCACATATGTTCTTTGTAACAGCACAGGTAATCCCTGAGATCAAAGTCAGATATTAACCCTGAGGACAGCCAGGAGACCCCCAAAACCAAACCAAACCAAACCAAACCAAACCAAACAAAACAAAGCCAGAAGGTAGATTTCAGTGTGAGGGCTGGCTGCTAATTTTTTCCACTAGAAAGGGAGCAGAGAAAGCCAAGAAAGTTTGAGGAAATTTTAGTTCTAAGGCAGAACTCTCTGAACTGAGGGATAGGACATTTGGGTGAGGAGAACTGGTAATGGAAAGGAACATAAAAAGACCAACTTGGCATGGGACAGGGCAGGGTGCTCAGATAAAGGGGCAGGTCAGAGAGGGCCCTGACTTGGCCAGTCATTTGAAAACTCATGCCAAGAAGGGTCTAGAACCCACGTCTCTGAAGTGATCCACAAACAGTACAATCAATAACCTGAAAAGTCCCAGCTGGCTTATCCGAAGAAACCATGGAAACCCCATGGGACCTAGTACAGAAAAGTAATTTTGAAAGGAAGAGCAAAGTGGAAAGAGTCGTACTTCCCAGCTTCAAAACTTGCTACAAAACAACGATAATCAAGGCTAAGGTGCCAGTCTAAGGAGGACCGGATGTGGTGGTTAAAGAGAGAACTCAGTTGAGAATGAGATGTTGATGCTCCTGTGAATGAGTTTCTCACAGGAACACCGAGTCACACCAACAGGACAGGAAACTGTCTGGTCAGCCACACTGCTGAGACCACCAGATATTCGCCAGCGAAGGAATGAGGCTGGTCCCTTCTCTCACTCCATTCACAATCACGATCACATAAGGAATCAAAGGCAAAGATAAGAGGACAGGCAAGACCGTAAAACTCTTGGAAGAAAACGTAGAACAAATCTGGACGATCTGGGATCAGACAATGGCAGGAGAGCAAAAACACGAACAGCGAAGGACACCACCAAGAAAATGAAAACCCAGAGAATGGAAGAAAATTCTTGCCACCCTGCTCACTGATAAAGGGCCGATGCCTAGGAGAGGTATGGAAATTTTCTGGCAACATAATAGTAAATATACCCTGGACTTAAACTGCCCCAAGTTTTCTTCAGTTGATGAACACATGAGCCATCAGAATGAGGCAAATCTGAACAACACAAAAGATTCTATTTCTCACCCACTCATGGCTAGAATAAAAAAAGATGACCAGGGGATGGAGACAGTATAGTGGGTAGGCACTTTTCTTGTATGTAGGAGAGACTCAGGTTTGATTCTTGGCACCAGTATGATTCCCCGAGCACTACTAGGAATTATTACTAAGAGCAGAGCCAGGAGTAACCCTAGAGCATCAAAATCCCAGAGAACAAAAAAACAAGCAAACAAAAAAATTGGCTATAACGGGCTGGTGGAAATATGGAGAAGGGGCCATAGTGTAGGGTATAAAATAAAATGGTGCAGTTCCCTGAACAAAGTTTAGCAGCTCCTCAAGAAGTAAAATACGGGGGCTAGAGTGATAGTTCAGTGGGTAGGTCTCTTGCATGCAGCTGACCTAGGTTCAATCCCCGGCATTCCCTATAATCCCCTGAGACCACTAGGAATGATCCCTGAGTGCAGAGTCAGGAGTTAGCGCTGAGCACTGACAGATGTGGTCCCCCCGAAACAAACAAAAACAAAACGAGCAAACGAAAAAGCAACATACAGAATTACTACCAATTCCACCCTTAGGTATATACTCTAGAGCAATGAAAACACAAAAAAACATGCACAACGAATGTCTGTAACAACATTTTCCTGATAGGCCAAAGTGCAAACATTCATTCCATAGAGGGAGATTCAGATCCAGATAATGTATGGTACAGGTATGCACCATTCTACCATGAGAACAGCATATAAGGTGAGAAGCCACAGACCATATGATAGTAATGTACACAGAGCAGGCACATCTATGCAGACAACAGAGCAGGGATGGCCTAGGACAGCAACAAAAGTGACAGTGCATGGAGGCATGCTGCTGCTTCTGGGGGTGATAAAATGTTCTACAAGTGGTTGTGATTGTGGCTGCCTTGCAGCTCTATTCACAATAGCCATAATCTGGAAACAACCCAGATGCCCGACAACAAATGAGTGGCTAAAGAAACTGTGGTACAGATACACAATGGAATATTATGCAGCTGTCAGGAAAAATGAAACTTTCCTGGACATGAATGGACATGCAAACTATTATGCTGATTAAAATAATGCTGGGAGAGAGACACACAGAATAGTTTCACTCTTCTGTGGTATTTAAGAAAAATAAAAGCCATGATTGTAATAATATCCAGAGATAACAGAGATGAGGGCTGGAAGGACCGGTCCATGATATGAAGCTTACTACAAAGACTGGTGAGTGCAGTTAGAGAAAGAACTATACTGACAACTATCATGACAATGGTAGTGAATGAGAGAAATAGAATGCCTGTCTTGAAAACAAATGGGGGTGGGGGAGGAAGATGGGGGGCATTGGTGGCAGGAAGTTTGTACTGGTGAAGGGGGGTATATATTTTTATGACCAAAACCCAACTAAAAAATTTATAATCATGGTGCTTACATAAAGATATTATATACATACATACATACATATGTATATATATGTATATATACATACATACATACATACATACATACATATAAGAAAATACTCCACACCATGGAACTGTGTGCTTTTAATGGCCAGATTCTGGGATATGTGAACTATACCTCCAAACCTACAGAGAAACACATCCCCTTAAACTGGGGAAGGTGCTTAATTAAACACAAGCTCTGCAAGATGGCACAGGGCAGGTGACTAAGGCCAGTCAGACTTACCCCTTTCCAGGGTCGGACCTTGGAAATATGACTTAATCCCTAAGTCAGTGCCACAAATATAACAACACCCACCATCAAAGAGGGGCCTGGCAGGAATGTAGCGAAAATGGGCAGGGAAAGCATTTACTTTGGGGGTAAGGGAGGGAACCTGGGAACTGTTTCCTTGCTGGTTAGCAGCTCCATGACCAAGAGTGAGGAGATGGGGGTGAATGTAAAAATATGCATATTGTGGGATCCACCACTCAGTAAAGCGATGTAGACAGAAATCTTATCTCAACTAAAAGTCAAACCAAAAACAAAACACAGTGGAAAAAAATTTATAGTGAGCAAAGAGGACTGAGTGGAAAAATTGTGCAGAACAAGGGAGACATGGGGGGGTGGGCAGAAATGACTCCGGAGGCCCAATGTCTCTTTACCGCACCACCAGTGTAGACAGACGCTCTGAAGTCAGCATCATGTGAAAATTAAACAAGTTCTGGCACAGGAATAGGAGGCAGCGGGGTTGCCAGGAGGGTGTCTGCACTATGGCCCCGCACGGCTCTTCAGGATCCCGTAAAACTTAAACATGTGGGGGCCAGTCCCTCTTAGCCTATCTCTGTGCCGTCTGTCTGACTTGCTAGTCATGCCTTTCTCAGAAAGTGGCCATGCCCATGCCCACTTTGCCCCCCCCCTAATGCAGGACTGGGGGTTCTGGCTGACTTTTGGGACTGACCAGTGCCCCAAACAGAACACTCTCAGATTCTGAAAACTTTCTTACTGGCATCCAAGCAGGCTGAAGTCCACACATACTTGTCCCCTGCAGCCTTCCAGGCTGGGCTTTGTTCCTAGAGCCCAGATGGGTGGGGACACGAGACTCTTGTATCACCCTGGGTCTTCTGATCTTCCCCTTTTTATCTGGGTCTAGTGCCCTGGCCCCTGCCCACCATAGTTGTGTGAGCAGGCGATGCCATGCTGAGAGCAAAGGACACTACCTGGGAAATAGGTAGGTATGGGCCAGAAAGCAGCAGGGTTCATTCCTGGGCTTCCTGGAAAGTGCTCACAGGAAATCAACCACTGGAGAGGAAGCAGGATAAGGGTGGGAGGGACTCACGTGTGTCCACTGTCTCCTGAATGGGGATGAAGCCCACAGGCAGTGTGTCCTTGATGTCAATGAGCTTCATGTCCACTAACACGTTCCCTAAATGACTCTTGGGAGAGAGAGAAGAGAGACGGATAGTTAATCGGGACCTGACTCCGGAGAGGGTATGCCAATCTGGCTCCCGGGCAGTCCGCAGGCTCATTAGCAGACATGGCATTGGTACTGTCCGTCTTTCCAAGGCATGTGGGTCCCACCATCACCCCAATCCCAAGAAGTAGTTTTCATCTGTGTTAGATAGAAAGCCTCAGGTTGACACCAACAGCAGGCAATGGGGTTCAGAAAGGGCAGATTCTTGGGGGACATTGGATCTCTGCTCAGCCTGAACACCAATGTCATGGCAATAGGAAGAGACATGCGTCCAACCCTGAGCCCCATGACCCTCATGTGGAACACCCCCCCGCCCCCCGCAGCCATGCACGTCTTCCACAGTGATCCATGAGACCTCCGGGCAGCGAGTGAAGTGGGCACAGTGGTCCCCCAGAGCACAGAAGGGGATCATCAACCCGATCCAGCCACAGATTATGGGCATCCATGATCAAGCTGTCAGAAGCTCTCCAGACCCATCCCACAGCATATGGGTCCCGCCAAGGCTTCATCCCATCTTTGGAGTTGTTTGTAGCTCACACTGCCTCCTTCTCAGGCCCTCAAGCCTGCTTTCTAGTGAGAGGCAGTGAACAAAAGAATCATGGGCCTATACCCTCAGGACATAAGCAGTTCACTTTCCAGAGCTTTTCTTCCCCATAAGCCCTGACTCAAGCCCAGGCTCCTCCTTGTTCTGGATTCCTGGGGCCAGCCCCGAGAAGGAGGACCCTCTCAGCTCCTCATTGCCCACTATTCAGTCTCCACCTTGCTTAGGCAAAGGTTCTTATGGTTCCCACTCAGGCTCTCGGGGGATTCTTACAACCATTTATGTCACAAGCCCACCTGGCACCCCTGGGCATGGCCTGGTTACTTGATCGTGTGTATGAGTAATGCCTATGTATATGAGTGTATATGTCTGAATGTGTGTTTATATGTGTATGAGTGTGAGTGTTTATGTGATAATACATAACACATGTATGTGTGTATGTATTATGTAAGAGTGTGTGTGTGTGTGTGTGTGTGTGAAATTTCCATCTCCCTGTTAGAATTTAAAAATCATGAGGATACAAATGATCCTGTTACTGTAAACCCAAGCCTGGCACATTTCGGGGTACCGATTAGATGTTCATTCTTTTCGCAAAATGAGAAATGTCTTGGCACATTTGAAAGGGGTTGGGAGGGTGATGAGGGGAAATCACTCAGAGTCAGAAACTGAAGTGGACTGGACTGGCTGACAAACCTAAGCTATGCCAATAAAAGCAATTAAAGCAGGCTAGCGAGATAATACAGCAGGTCAGACCTTTATCTTGCACGTGGCCAACCTGGGTTTGATCTCTAGTAACCCATATGCCACTCCCTCAAGTTTACTAGGAGTAATTCCTAAGCACAGAACTGGGAGTAACCCCTGTGTATCATCAGCAGTGGTCCCCAAATCTAAAAATACATTTAAAATCTATTTCACAGGGACCAAGGTGCATCTTCGTAGCAGAGTACTTGCTTTGCATGAGGGAAGCTTTGGATTGAATTCCTGCCCCTCCCATGCTTCATAAATGTGGTATAAACCAAAGACTCACAAAAGCAATAAATTCTTCAACTCAGGCCATACAGCAACCAGGATCATAGGTGTTGCCATGGCCCAGTTGTCATGATCATTTGTTTCTTTTCCTGAGTGGTGCCAACAATGCCACATTCTTCCATCCCTGGCAGCAGTCTGCAGGGAGACGCGCACGGCACAGAACCCTCGAGGATGGGGCATAAATCTCCAGCCGTGTGGGAGAGTCTGAACCGCTCCCTAAGCTCGCACACATCAGCTGCTTTCAGAAGCGCCTGATCCGATAGATCATGGTTCTTTTTTTTCCTTTTTCTTTTTTTTCCGTGGCAGTTGCTTTTCCATGTCATCACTACCTTCTGCATTGAGAAATTAACAGCTGGGTATGCGTCCCCACTCCAGAGATGGATGGGCAAGCATCAATATCCTTTGGAGATGTCTCCCCCTTGACAAGTTGGGTTTTACAGAAGTCAACTGCAAACCACTTAGCGACCTCACCCTCCACACTCGACAAATGTCCCTGATCATAAAACCAGAACATCGGTGGTGTGGCCATTAAATAAAACGCGTTGGCGAGCCCTTGCACGAATACCAAGTGGAGGCTGGCACCGCCCAAGCTCTCTGTGCGGTCCGAGGGGGGTCCCTGCAGGCGGGCTGTGCTCACAGTCCGATCCCTGCTTTAATACGGTAGGTCTGCGGCATCATTAATTTTGCTCGCCCCCCTCTCCCCTCCCCCCATCCCAGGCTCCCTTTCATTTCCTCCTCATAAATATGAAGAACGTATTCCCAGTCCTTGTTGAGCAAATGATTCATGCCAGGAGCCCTCGATGCACCGACTCGCGGCATTTATATTGTCTCTGGTAGCCAGTATTTGCTAGTATACTGTAATTATTTTTGACAACCTTGCATTTAAGGTAGCCACAGATAACCAACTTAATATTCAAATGTTCATAAATCCTTCTGTTTAATATCCTCCCTACCTAATCTATGTACATTATTATTACAGGTAATGCAGAAAGTACAGGGCATGAAAAGTGCAATTAATCTCGAGCCTTCCCCCCAAGAAGCAATGTCATTCCAAAGCCAGGTTTCTGGATGAATGGCCTGATTTGGGTGGAGGCAGAGAGGAGGGGAGGTATAAGGAATTTAGGTTCCAAAGGTGTCTCCCCAAACTCCTACACTGGGAGTCTCTTTTCGCCTAATTAAGAATCTGTCTGGTCCCGGGAACCCACATTCCTCCTTTATGGTGGTGAAAAATGATGCTAGGAATAAACCTGGACCCAAGCAGTAGTAGGGCCAGGATGGCAGCATGGGGATAAAGCTCCTTTCTGGGCCAGGAAGTGGCTCCCTCTTGGCTGAGGGAGCCCTCTTTAACTGGATCTTGAAACTCTGCAATGGATGGGCCCATTAGTTCTCTTTCTGGAAGCATCTAAAGAGAGGTAGTGCTTCCTCCACATGTGTGTCCATGACTCCTGTTCCCTCCTCGCCCCTGCCCGGCTGTGTGCAGCCCTTTGTGGGCACCTGCACAGGTGATTAACTGTGGATGCATGACGAGCACAAGGCCAGCACCTGGAACTCACTAACAAGCCCAGATGGCCTTTCTCTGCCCTCTGTAGTCCTGGGGTACCTGGCTGGTGGGAAGAGGTGATGGGGAACGGACACATGCAGGCACAAAGGTCCTGCTCAGGCCCACAGAGTTGCAGGGCAAGTGCTCATGGATCTTCTGTAGTAGGAACAGTTGGAGCGTGGTGGAGGGGGGAAGCACTGAGGTGGCCAAAGCTAGAAATAAAAACTGTTTTCAAAAAGGTTTGGAAAAGTCCAGGGACAAAGAGGCTGGGGAGAGTCACCTGTGTGGGGGTGGACCCAGGAGGAAAGGGCAGGGGTATGGGGGCTGACCCCCAGCTTCACTGGGTGTGAATTCTGGGAAGGCAGTGTGGGGAATAGGTCCAGCCCCGTCATGAGCACCACTCAGGAGTAGGGACATGGTCACCCCTGTATGGGGATCTGGCCCCACAGGAGGCATGTGTCGCTTTCAGGCTGAGGGACCAAGAAAGCTAGGACTCCCCCAGTCCTGAGGACATGGAGAACTTTCCTCACACTAATGCCTTAACTAACGACAGAGACAACTAGAGGCAAGTCAGAGAAGGCAGGACCCCTCTATTCCGAACACACTCACACTGGGTACCCCAGACTGAGTCACAGGGAGGGACTGTTGAAGGACATTCTGTGTTGAAGGGATATTCTGTGTGAGGGCCTCAGTTAGGAGGGGGTGAACAATGGAGCACAGCCTGAGGGTGCGAGGAGAAGGTGAGGTGATGGGATAAAGGAGAGAATGTCCACTCTTGCACTTTGGGAGCAGAAGGAAAGGATGGAGGAGGTCTGTGGCTGTTTTCATCTTTTAAAACCATGAACTCACATAACTACCATAGTAAAAAGTCATGCATAATAAAAAAAAGTGGTCAGAGAGGTGGTGCAGTGATAGGGTATTGGCCTTGTACATGGCTGACCTAGGACTGACTATCGTTCTATTCTCCGGCATTCCATATGGTCCCCCAAGCCAGGAGTTATTTCTGAGTGCATAGCCAGCTGTAAACCCTGAGTGTCACTGGATGTGGCCCAAAAACAAAGTAAGAAGGAAGGAAGGAAGGAAGGAAGGAAGGAAGGAAGGAAGGAAGGAAGGAAGGAAGGAAGGAAGGAAGGAAGGAAGGAAGGAAGGAAGGAAGGAATGTCACCCCAATTTAATACCACATGGTCCCCCAGACTACACGGGGAGTGGCCTCTGAGCACTTACTGGGGTGTGGCCTTGATGTGACCTGTAGGGCCAGGCCAGACAGGGACCCGGCCTCAGACTAGGCAAACACGATGCTGTCCTCAGGGTGACACTGAGGATGGGGGTACACTGGGACAGCCCCCCCATGGGGTTCATACATCTCTAAAGTGATGTATATTACTTTAGGCTCATTCACTTTCCTCAGCCACTCCCTACCCCTTGTTCAAGCACCTTACTGGAAATGTCACAGTTGACATCTTTTTGCATCTGTTTTGTCTTTGGTCTGTCTTTTGTCTTTGGCTCTGCATTCAGGAATCACTCCTGGGGAGCATGGAGAACCATAGATGGTGCCGGGGATAGAATTTGGGTATGTATGCATACAAATATTCTCCCCAATGTACTATCGCTCTGGTCCCCTTTGACATCCATAACTGGGCCAATTCCAGGGCCCAGTTATTCAATACAGGACTGGTGGGAAATCCATACTTCCTCAGGGAGAAGGCACAGGATAGAGTGGTGGTGGGAAGGGTTGGGGAATACCACACCCTTCCACTAACACTCCATTCTGTTGACAGCTTTTTTGGGTGGTGCACACCCAATGATGATCAGGAGTTACTCCTGGCTATGCCTTCCCCCTGGCAGGCTGGGAGAGCCATATGAGATGCCGGGGATCAAACCAGATCTGTCGTGGGTCAGCTGCATACAAGACAAACACCCTACCGCTGTACTATTGCTCCAGCCCTGTTGGCAGCTTTAATTCAGCTCAACTCAAAGAGTTTCATGTGATTTGTTACTCTGAGGAAAGGTAGGCCATAAAAATAAAAAAAATAGAAAACAGCAACAACCAACAAACCCACTAGAGCTCTGAGAGAGATTTCCCGGTCTCCCTTGGAGAATGCGCTTTAATGGACCCTGTGGTGCACTCGGGTGAATAACTAATAACACTTCTAATAAATGAAGCAGAACCCGGTCACCGCTTCTTCCATGCAGATGAAGGCTCCCCGCTCACGCGGGGACACTGACATAGGCACACTGGGACACCCTGCTGGACTTACGTTTTCTTTTGAAAATGCTCGTGTGAAACACAGGTATCTGGTGACCTTGGATTTAAACAAGCCGTCTTTCCAGAGGTCAGCGTCCACACCATCTGCCGTCTGTGCCACCTGCACCAAAGAGACAGAGAGAGAGGGAAAAAAAGAGAGAGAGAGAGAGAGAGAGAGAGGCTGAGTGAGGAGGGCAGGCAGGGACGGGCCAGCCGAAAGGCTTCCACCGGTCCCCAGGCCAATTAACACAGGCCCAACCTTCCTGGCATCTCATTAGTTCGCTTCATGGGCACCAAGAGGAGAATTTCCAAAAGGGGAAAGAAGGGAGAGTGTGAAAAATCCGCCTCCTGAAACACATCCCCTGGGAGGTGGCTGATTAAAGACGTTCTGACAAAGGTGGTTTTAATGAGAAAAAAGAAACTTCTGCTGTAATAGGGCAGGAGAGGAGGGGACTCGGCCCATCACCCCACTCATTACTGCTCACCCGGGGGACGGCCAGCACTGGACAAAGTCCAGCTGACTGTGAAATGCCACTCGAGTGGTACTGCCCCCGCTGGGAGGGGCCACGGTCTTCTGCCCCAGGATCTGGGGCTTGTTGGTACCTGGAAAGGGAGCAGGGGAGACCTTCCTCAATGCACTGTATGTAGTACCCACGCGCAGGCTTTCAAGGTCGGAACATGGACTGCGAAGAAGAATGAGAAAATACTGGGCTTCTCAGACTCCTTAAGACGCCTTTGTCTGGAGCCAGTCAGGGATAGTGCTCCATCCACGTCATTCACTGCCGGGGTCAGTGGGGGTCCCGGAGTGTAGGGGACTGTATATCCTGCTATTCTGACCTCCTCCTGCTACCCTACCCAGAATCCAAGGGGTACTCAAGGTACTACAAAGGACGGAGGTGTGATGTCCCACTGGTCAAGACCAGGCTTGCTTTCTTTGGGGCCACACCCGTTGATGTTCAGGGGTTGTTCCTGGCACTGCATTTAGAAATCACTCCTGCAGTGCTGGCATGTGTGTGTGGAGGTAGGTACAGTGGACCATGTGGGATGCCAAGGATCAAACCCGGGTTGGCCACGTGTGAGGCAAGGTCCCTACCCATTGTACTATCTTGGGCCCCAGGATGGAGTTATGATGCTGAATTCATTCTCAATCCAAGATGTCTCCCAGGCTACTTTGGGGGGGGTGTTCAGGTTTTGAGAGAGGCAGCCCTGGACCAATTTGACAAGCACCAGTTTGCCCAACATAGCACTGCAAGGGATCCCCTTCTTTGCATGATATGAGGGACCTCCCTAACCCACCCTCCCCATCTGTCAATAATAAAGCCACGGATCCATGCTGGGATACAGGGATGCAGACCAGGATATTCCAGGAGCCTCCCATGCCAGACTCTCTGAGGCTGCTTCAGAAAGGCCCAAAGACAACAAACCAGAGAAAAGTGGTTCCCCCTCGCCCCATGGTGCCCAGGCGATCGGCAGACTTGGCTGAGGGAGAAGAAAGGTTATAAGCACATATGAAACCCATAAACTACAGGAGCAACATGCTGGGGTGCTGCTTCAACTACAGCAACCTTGCAGAAAGATGAATGGTAGCAGACAGGAGTGTCATCCTCGGAAAGATGGTCATCCTGTGTGATGTTTCTTGGAAAATCTAAGCTTTTGGGTGGTGGTTTTGGTTCATCAGGAATATGACCTGAAAATGACAGGGCCCAGAACTCTTTCTCACCAAATTCCTTCCCACAGGCTTCTTCCAGCCCTGTCTCCCAAAGATGCTGATGACCGGCAATTCCTGGACTCCCAAGGAAGAACGAACGAACAAAGGGTGCCCCAGGACAGGGTCCAGGTGAGGCAGACAGCTGCTTGCAGGAAGTATGACCTCTGACCTCCCCACACTAGAAGCCAGCAACAGTGCTGAGAGCAGAGGGCAAAGGGAAGAAGGGTAGGAAATGCCCAGGAGCCCCAGAAACTGTCAGACAGCAGATGAAGAAGTTCCCTGCCACCTCCTCCCAGGGCAAAATGCTAATCCACAACCATCCAAGACTCAATAATTAATATGTATTTCTACATTCCCTACCCTAGGAAGTGACACAGTCTATGTCCATGGGCAATGGCCCCTTTTTCTAAGGGGAGACACAGCTGCTCCAGCAGAGCCAAGGCTAGAGGCCTCTCCCCACTGCCTGGCTCTGGCTTCCTGAACCGTAGCAGTTTACTCCCTGGCTTGGCAATTACCTGGAGGAAAGGAAAGGCGTCTCCTGCCAAATCTCTCCTGAGGAGTCCTATAGGGGCTGGCAGAAGAAACACCTCTTCAAATTACTTCTTGACTCTCCACAACTTGTTGGAAATCTGTTGCCCCAGGGTCCTCCTCACTTGACTGTTCCTTTGATTATATTTTAGTGCTGGGCTCTAAGGAGGTAGGGCAGGTCTGGGCGGGTCTGGGGTGGGGATGAGATTTAGAGTTTTTGTTTTTTGGCTTTGGTTTTGGTTTTTGGGTCGCACCCAGCAGCGCTCAGGGTTACTCCTGGCTCTAGGCTCAGAAATCACTCCTGGCAGGCTTGGGGGACCATATGCAATGCTGGGATTCAAACTGCCATCCTTCTGCATGCAAGGCAAATGCCCTACCTCCATGCTATGCACATGCTGGGCCTGGAGTCTAGCTAGGAGCCATATCTGCTTGACCTCTAAGATACATGTGTTTCGCGGCCTATTTCTTTCTGGGTGGCACACCCAGATCAGGGCTCAGAGCTTGTTGTTCCTGGTGGTGCTCAGGAGATCATGTGGTGCCAGATATCTAACCTGTGGTTTCTGCCTACAAAGTCTGAACTCCTATGTTGGTCCTGAAGATATGTTTTTGGAGTGCGAGTGATCTGGGTCATACCCAGGGGGTGCTTAGGGGTTATTCCTGGTCTCATGCACAGGAATTGCTCCTGATGGGGCATAAGAGACCATTTACTAAACCAGGAACCGACTATGTCCAAGGCTTACCTCTGTGCTACCTGAAGATTTTTTTGGTGGTCAAAGTTACTCCACGTCAATCATATAAGAGGCAATATTGTATATGATACTCTACTATTGTGCCACCCAATCTGAAGATATATACATAAACATATATATATATATGTATATATATAATTGGTTCTTGGACCACACCTGGTGGTGCTCAGGGATCATTCCTAGCCATGTTCAGGGGGACCATATGAAATGCTGGAAATCAAACCTGGTTTGGCCACGTGCAAGGGAAATGCTCTACCTGCTGTACTATTGCACAGGCTTCAACCTAAAGATTTTTTGTTGTCGTTTTTTAGGCCACACCCAGCAGTGCTCAGGGGTTACTTCTGGCTCTCAGCTCAGAAATCTCACCTGGCAGGCTTGGGGAACCATAGAAGTCGGGGATCGAACCTGGGTCAGCTGTGTGCAAAGCAAACACCCTACCTACTGTATTATCACTCTGGTCCCATGAAGATATATTTAACATACAGTAAAGCCGGATGCTCTGAACCTCTCTCTAGTCGAGGCTCTGTGAGGTAAAGAGATTTCATATTACAGAAGCTGCATTCACTAAACGGAAGCAGAAGAGGTACTGCTGGTGAAGGCTCCTGGGGGCCACCCCGTATCTCTTCACCACAAACAGCAGGCTTGAGGGTCCCTTTCTGGTGGAATTCTGGGATGAACCACACTCACACCGCCCAATCCCTGTGCACCAGGAGAAAGCAAGCAAGCAAGCTTCTGTATGAAAAAGGAGTGATTTTAAGTCCTAGCTTCATCTCTGAGAGGCTGTGGGGCCTCAGCTCAGCTCCTCAGTCTCTTAAGCCTCAGCAACTGCCTCTATAAACAGACACAACAGATTCTCTCTCAGGCTGTTTGAGCAATAATGGAAAGTCAGGTGCACTGGCCAGCACTTTGCACCTGGTGAACCCACCCAGGATCAGCACAGGTGAGAAGGCTGTAATCAGGAATTCTACCACCACTTGGGCCCCCATCATGAGGGCGCCCTGGATCACTGCAGTCAATCTTTATTTCCCTTTCTGCCAATATTTGCTAAGCACTTGTGATAGGCAAAGGCATGGCCCAGTCACTTCAGCACATGTAAATATGAGTCAGACTCTCAGGAGAAGGCCAGTGGGTGGGAGAGTCAGTGAGAGGAGGACCAGGCAGGAGACAGAAGGTGAAGTACCTGCCGTGCTCCAGCTTGCCCAGCCTGAATTCCTTGTCTTTGAAGAAAGAGCATGAGAGAAACGTGGTTGGTTGGTTGGTTGGTAGGTAGGTAGGTAGGTAGGTAGGTAGGTAGGTAGGTAGGTAGGGAGGGAGGGAGGGAGAATGGAAGGAAGGGAAAATGGAAGGAAGGAAGGAAGAATGGAAGGAAGGAAGGAAGGAAGGAAGGAAGGAAGGAAGGAAGGAAGGAAGGAAGGAAGGAAGGAAGGAAGGAAGGAAGGAAGGGAGGGAGGGAGGGAGGGAGGGAGGGAGGGAGGGAGGGAGGGAGGGAGGGAGGGAGAGAGGAAAGGAAAGGAAGGAAAGGAGGGAGGGAGGGAAGGAAGGAAGGAAGGAAGGAGGGAAAGAGGGAAGGAATGAAGAAAGGGGAAGGGAGGGAGGGAGAGAGGTAGGGAATGAGGGATATCATCCTTGGTTCCAAACACTCTGGGGCGACTGAAGTTGACCCTTGCCAGCTGACAGGGTTGGGTCAGAACATGTATTTGTGTGTGTGTGTGTGTGTGTGTGTGTGTGTGTGTGTGTTGGAGGTCAGGAGGGGACCATCCGAGGACCTATGAGATAGGGCAGGCTGGGAGGAGAAGAAAGGAGGAAAGGAGGAATCCTAAGGATTCGGGGATTGGGGCAGCCCCAATGCAGAGCTGAGGGGTAGGACAGAAGGCAGCTAGTTCCCTTGGAGAATTCTCAGGTTGGATGTCAGGACCACACTTGGGCTGTCAGGGATATAGCATGGTAAGAGGGACACCGGACTTTCCCTGGGGGTGCTTGAAATTAGAGAAGGAAGTTGACTGCAGTATGGAGAAGTCACAGGAGCAGTAGGGAACATAGTAGGGAAGCAAAATGGACTCCCACCCACAGGATGGGAGTTGAAGAGGGTGTCCAGGCCCACAGGGCTGGAGAGAGGGGAGGGCACAAGGCCCATTCACTGTCATCTGAGCCTAGGTAAGTTGGGTTGAGCTAACTCTAGCAATGAGCAGGCAAAGGGGATGTCTGACTTGATGGGTGGGCCCAAAGTCAAGGCCAGTTAAAGAAGGAAGATCACTGGGGGAAGATCATGCCCTGGGGCCCCTAGAGGCAAGGAAGAGAAAGAAATAGCAGAAATGAGGGCCAGCAAGGCAGGAAAGAATGGGGTAAGGACAGGCACTGAGGTGGAAGGGCAGGTGGGGAGGACTCGCCAGGGCCCTCCCTAGAAAGGAGAAGACCCCCTTTATCACTTCCTCCTCCTCCTCCTCCTCCTCCTCCTGGGACATATAAATCACCAGGGGGTGGCACCACAGCTGAGAATCATGATGCCCAAAGGTGCAGGCAGGGGTCCCCGCTAATCTGTTCTGTCTCTAAGTTAGGGAGAGCAGCTCAGATGCACCATGTAAGGTGAAAACCACCTGAAATGCCACATTGGAGACTGAGAGGCCCCAAGAGATGCCCACACCTCCGGGTGCCTCCTGGGACCAGAAGGCAGTGCTTCTCCTGAGTAGAATAAAAGGACCTTGGGGTACAGTCTGGAATATGACACAGTTTGGACACCAGCTTGGGCACTAGCTCCAGTGAGCAGAGCAAAGCATCACTCTGACCTTAGGCGTCATCAACTTAGCCAAGTGGCACTTGTCTACCACAGCTAAAACTCTGCCTAGAAATTTCTAAGGAGGGGCTGGAGAGATAGCACAGTGGTCGAGTGTTTGCCTTGCACACAGCTGATCCAGGATGGGCAGTTTGAATCCAGACATCCCATATGGTCCCTCAAGCCAGGAGTGATTTCTGAGTGCAGAGCCAGGAGTAACCCCTGAGCACTACTGGGTGTGACCAACCCCCAACTCCAAATGACTAAGGAAAACCTAAAAACCAGGGTCCGGAGGTCATCAAAAAATCCAGCGACGGCTAGGGGTGCTGCCTGGCCAGGCCTTGGGGTAAAGGGCTCCCCACCTGTATGTTGGGGGACTGTAACACCTGGGGAGAAAGGCATCATCCCCTGCTGCATCACCCCGGCCTGCC
The DNA here is from genome assembly GCF_024139225.1 of Suncus etruscus. NCBI lineage: Eukaryota > Metazoa > Chordata > Mammalia > Eulipotyphla > Soricidae > Suncus > Suncus etruscus. The sequence continues at coordinate 14,503,948 of NC_064852.1, read as the reverse complement.
CAGCACCGCCTGGCTCTTGGTCCCCAGCAGGACACCACAGACAGGAAGAGTTACAGCCGCAGGAGCGAAGGGCAGAACAAGTCGAAGTCATGCTGCTCGTGAGTCACGTCCGATGACAGGAGGCAAGAAAGCAACGGAGATGAACTGGCACTCGTGACGAAGCCACCCTTCTTGTTTACTCTATTACTCAGCTCTCCAAGCGCACTGCCAGCTGTAATTGCATCTCAATTCATGTTTAACACAAACATAACTTAGCTGGAGGTTGGCATCCAATATCCCAGACAGAGAGAGGCCAAACAGAAAAGAGCCAGCTAATTCAATCCAACAAATGTTCTCGGCAGGTCTGGCAGCATGGACATGCACCCAGGCTCCGAGATAGGATGCTGGGGCAGGGATATGGGGCGAGGATGCAAACACACCCTGCGCCTGTCTTTGAAGAGCCCCGCACGGGATGAGAAGGCCTCTTGGCAACACAACTAGCTAGAATGAAGGATCCTGGGAGAAAAGAGGAGAGCGTGCACAGGAGAGCCAGGGGTTTGAGGGGATTTTGGGAGAACGATGTAGGGGGCATAGAGGGGACTAGAAATTTCAGCATGGGAAGCCAATCAAAAAGGTTTTATTTATTTAAATTGTATTCATATCTTTATTTAAACACTTTGATTACAAATAAGATTGTAATTGGGTTTCAGTCATGTAAAGAACACCCCCCTTCACCAGTGCAACATTCCCATCACCAATGTCCCAAATCTCCCTCCTCCCCACCCCCCACCCCCCAGGCTTTCTACTTCCCTCACTCATTCACATTGTTATGATAGTTCTCAGTGTAGTTATTTCTCTAACTGCTCAAAAAGGTTTTAGATGCCAGCAAAGTCTATCCTATCTAGGAGCTTAGTGTGCTTGTGACAGCATTTAGGGTGGAGAAAATAATTCTTTTTATTTATTTTTTCTTTTTTTTTGGGGGGGGGGGGTTGGGAGCCACACCCAGCAGTATACAGGGGTTATTTCTGGCTCTGCACTCAGAAATAGCTCCTGGCTCAGGGAACCATATGGGATGCCAGGGATCTGTCCTGGGTCAGCCATGTGCAAGGCAAACACCCTACCACTGTGCTACCACTCCCATCCTTGCTTTTTTTGTTTCTTTGAATCTGAAGCCAGAGCACTGTAGAACCAGCCTTTGCGGATGATGTAGTATCTGACCTGACCTCCTTCCCCTCTGTGCCCTTCTCTCCATGCACACACCCATGTGGAAGCATGTTCTTTCCTAGCACAGAAAAATACAAATCAGCCATCCTAGCCTGCAATCCAGAGAAAACTAAGGCACTAAAGCATAGCCTGACGGAGTGAGTAACAACAAAAAGTTCAACAAGATTGCTGGACATAAACATTTATTTTTCAGATTTGGGGCCATACCTGGTGGCACTCAGAGGTCGCTCCTAGCTCTGCCCTCAGGAATTACTCCTAGCAGTACTCGGGGGATCATATAGGATGTCAAGGATCAAACCCGGTCTACAATGTGTAAGGCAAACACACCCTACCTGCTGTGATGTCACTCTGGCCCGGACATAAACATACATTTTAAAAATGACCTTTCCTCCATACAAAGTATGTACTGAACCGCAGGAAACCCAGAGAGCATCTGGTGGAGGACCATGGGAACAACTGGGGAGGATCATGGAAACAGCTGGGAGGAGCATGGAAGCAGCTGGAGAGGACCACAAGAAATAGCTGGGGAGGAGATGGCAGCAGCTGGGAGGACCAGGGGAGCAGCTGGGGGAAAAACATGGGAACAGCTGGAGAGAATCATGGGAGCAGGGGGGTGCGCCGGGAGTTGAAAAAAAAAAAAAAAAAAACGAATCATGGGAGCAGTTGGGGGAGCATAGGGCAGAGCCTCATGCAGGCACCAGAGGAGGTATGTGGTGGGATAAATGGGGTCCCATTCTTTTGCAGTGATGGGAGACAGCTTGTAGAGACAAGAATTCCCTGCTCAGGCCCAATCTTAGGGAATGTGGACCATGTGGGCCTTCTGTGGGCTCTCCTGACCTGCGGTGGCAGATGGAAGGATGAGGGCCCAGCTACACTGTAAAGTCAAGGAGGGATGCTAGGCACCAGTTAACTAGGGTCGTCTTGGTTTTGTATTTTTGGAGAAGCACATCTGGCAGTGCTCAGGATTTACTTTTATTGCTGTGCTTGGGGATCACTCTTAGTCAGGTTTGAGTGACCATATAGGGGAACAAATCTGATCAAGCATATACAACAAGGCAAGCTCACTCCATATTGTGCCTCATTTCCAGCCCCAACTGGGGTATTTTTAAAACACTTCACCTGGGCCTCCTGCCATACAGTAGGGCCAGACATCCAAGCCCTGAAGACAAGACCTAGCCAGTATTCTTCCTGGCCCCCTGGTTCAACATGCCCCACTAAGGTTAGCTGGGGTGAGGTCTGAGGAGGCGGCAATATTACCACTGTCTGGCCTCACATCCTGGACACTGCATCAGGGTCCTTAAGGAGAGCAAAGTTACTCTGGGTTCCAAATTCAGCACTGGGAATGAGCTGTGAAGCAAAGGAAAGCATAAGCTTTTCTGTGGACAGGAATCTGGTCTACAGCCGCTGCGGCGCACAAAACCAAGAGGCAGACGGTGTTGTCCAGTAAATGTCACATTTGGGAAAAGGGAATTAGATTCGCCCTGAACACTTGATTCCAAAATAAAGCCCAATGTTGAAAGAGCCAAACCAATGGAACGTGATGAAGTGAGGATCAGCTAAAACCACAGGACAATATTTCTATAATCCTAGAGTTATAGGCAGGGCTTTTGTTTTGGTTTGGTTTGGTTTTGGTTTTGTGGTGCTAGGACTGAATCCAGGCCTCATGTGTGCCAGACATGTACTTTGTCATTGAACCACATCCCTGGCCCTCTATCTTAATTTAAAAAAAAAAGGTTTATTTTGGGGGCAAGTGAGGGTGGCGCTAGAGGTAAGGTGTCTGCCTTGCAAGTGCTAGCCAAGGAAGGACTGCGGTTCAATCACCCGGCGTCCCATATGGTCCCCCCAAGCCAGGGGCGATTTGTGAGCACTTAGCCAGGAGTAACCCCTGAGCATCAAACGGGTGTGGCCTGAAAAAACAACAACAAAAAAGGTTTATTTTGAAATAAATTTAAGATTTAGACATAGGGGCCAGTGTGATAACACAGTGGTAGAGCATTTGCCTTGCACGCGCTGACCCGGGACAGACCTGGGTTCGATTCCTGACATCCCATATGGTCCCCGGAGCCAGGAGCAATTTCTGAGTGCAGAGCCTGAAATAACCCCTGAGCGTCACCAGGTGTGGTTCACCCCCCCCCCCAAAAAAAAAAGATTTAGAGATAAGTTACAAAAACAATACAAAGAATTCTAAATAATCTTGACCTGGAGGCCCTAAAATGTTAGCATGTCACTGCACTTGCTCTTCTTTCCCCTCCCCATGTCATGTCCAACACACATATGATACATCCATGTACTGGTCCTCAGGCATAGAGAGATATAAAAACAAACGAGGCTCTAAACTCTCATCTCTGCTGTGTCCCATGACAAAGACCCCTGTCTCACAGGGCTGGCAGCTCTAACTACTTTTGTTCCTTCCTGTGTTAACCAGTCTCTTGAGTAAATGTTTCCAGAATATGAAAATATACTTTGTCTTGTGGAAATTTCACCTTAATGGTTTTAGCATCTGGAATAGTCTAAATGCCAAGACAAAAAAAAAAAAAAAAAAAACAAATTCAAACAACAACAAAGAGAGGTTGACAGATGTCAAGACATGAAAAACTAAAACTCCAATAAGAGGAGAAAACTTAACAGCAGAGAGTGACATTATGAACCACACTAAAAATACAATGATATTCACAGAAAGTCCTGTGTGTCACATGTATAATAGGCAAATAAAACCCAGATATGTGCAGAAACATTAGGTATTAATATAAAAGGGCCAAACAAGTGGCTCAATTATAAAAACCAGAAATTACAAGGAAAAAAAAAACAGATAACCAACCAATATGGACAAATATTCAATGAGGGGGCTGACCTCATACTTTGGACTCCAGCTCTGAGAACATGAAAGAAGACTGAACAGGGAAGTTATGGCCAGAGTGAAAGGAGGCAGGAAATTTCATGCCACATGCTCTATGGCTAAGTATGACTCAGACTGTCCCTTGACCTGACAGCTCAGGCCCAGAGATGTATGTTCAAGGATGCATTGCTCTTCAATGGAAAAAAAAAAAACAAAAAACAATTAACTTTCCATCAGCAGGCAGTGCTTACTAAGCTACTATAGGCACTTAATCATTTATTAATTTAGTAGTTTATTAATCTTGCAAGTGACCAGCCCAGGTTCTGTCCCTGCACCACACATTGGTCCCCCAAATCTCACTAGGAGTGATTGATTGCCAGTGAAAGGTAGCAGATATGCTCCCAATCCGCATAGGTTCTGTCAATTCATTTCCCAGACACTGGCCCACCACCTGTTGTAGCAGAGGCCTCCTCAGGTGAGGCAGAAGCAGGCAGGGAAGGGGAAAGAGTTGAAAGACGTCGCCAACTACCATCTTTCCTCTACCAGAGGCATCTTTTGCGAGGACCTTTGGACCCCTGCAGCAGCTTATCGAGCAGCCTAACACAGAAGGTGAAGATGGAGAAGATGGAAGATCCAAGACCAGCTGAAGACTGACTGAGAAGCTGCTTTCAGAACTTCCTGCACCTGGGTTACCTCCAAAAAATTAACTTTCTCCCCTAGGCTAATCTCTTGGCCCTATTTTCATCGTTCACAATATAGCTGGTTAAATTGTGTTTTATTTATATGGATCTTATTGTTTTGTTCTAAGCCCCACTGCAAACAGAAAGCTTTAGTGCTTTAATATTTGTTTACACAATTCTGGGGAAATGCATGTTAGAGTTTTGAAAGTTCTCGCTATCCTAGTGAATGTTTTCCAATTACTATGATGCTATATTGCAGGGGTCTCAAACTCGAGGCCCGAGGGCCGTTTGCGGCCCTCCATACAACATTTTGTGGCCTGCGGCCGGCCTTCAAATATTGCAGTATTCCCGATTATTCGCTTACCGAATAATCGCAGTAAAAATCGCATTAGTAAGAAAAAAATTGTATTAGACATTTGCATACCCCAAGCAGTTCCATTCGGGGTACGCAAATGTTCAATGCAATTTTTTGCGATTTTTTCTTACTAATGCGATTTTTTATTGCAAATATTCAGTAAGCGAAATCCCTTATGTGGCCCTGCCTCACCCTGACTTTGCCTCCTGCGACCCCCAGGTAAATTGAGTTGGAAACCCCTACTATATTGTGTATCTTATGTAGCAGCTTATTGTCAAACTGCATTATCTGCAGAAATGTGATTTTGTTTAGAGAAGCTTATGAAAAGAAACTTGGATGTTCTAGACTTATTCATAGTGCTTCTGTAATAATACAAAAAAAGGTGGAGAATGTGGGTATCCCCTCCCACACTTCTTATTTATCCTACCTGAATGATTAGAACCACCCTCACCTGGAATGTGCGGGTAGAGTAGTCTGCCTGAGGGGAGAGAAGGGATAAGAAAGGGAGTTCGAGAGAGAAATTCTCAGGAGTTAATTCCTGAGCCCAGAGCCAGGAGTAACCCCTCAGCACTGTTAGGTGCAGCCCCAAAACAAGCAAGGAAGCCTGGAGAGTAGCTGATAAAGAGCAGAGACAGGAGAGATCATAGAGCAGCAAGAAATAGCTTAGAAGCCATGGTGGTTAGGGCCTGGTATTAAAGCTGGATTTCTCCTGCAACTTCATCTGATTGTTTTATGAATTTCTCTGCCATCACCCTGCAACCTCCAGACCAGGTCGTAGGGGCTGCTAGAGCAGGGCCGAGCCGAGAAAGGGCCTCACCATCCCCACACCAACACTAGGACTCTTTTTTTTTTTTTTTTTGGTTTTTGGGCCACACCCAGCGGTGCTCAAGGGTTACTCCTGGCTGTCTGCTCAGAAATAGCTCCTGGCAGGCAAGGGGGATCATATGGGACACCGGGATTTGAACCAAACACCTTTGGTCCTGGATCGGCTGCTTGCAAGGCAAACGTCGCTGTGCGATCTCTCCGGGCCCAACACTAGGACTCTTTAAGTTATATTTAAACAACAATCTCTGAGCATAAAGCCAGGAATAAGTCCTGAACACCACTGGGTGTGGCTCCAAAGCAAACCAAATAAACAATTAAACAAATAAACAAAAAACAGATTGAGATTGGGATGCAGCTCAATGATAAAGCACTGGCCTTACATGTATGAGGCCGAGTTTGATCTCCAGCATTGCAAAATCAAATGAAACACACACATACACATACACACACACACACACACACACACACACACACACACACACCAGGAATATATGTAATGACATGAAATGGTTCCTACATATATTTATTGTTCCAGAAAGGAAGGATGGTCAAAGAAGGGGATATATAGCCTATTTATAACAATAATAAGCCTCATGTAAACTCATCAGTCTAGCCTCACAGACTAAATACTAGTCTCCAAAGAGATGCAAGCCAAGACACAAAATTCTAGGAACACGGGTCTTCCAGCTGAAAACTCTGGGACAGCCTTGGGAGGGAGTTCGGCCATGTTCCTGCCCTGCCAAAGCCCTGGCAGCCACATCCATAGCTGCTGCCATGCCATAGTCACAATTTCCCTGCTCTATAATCTTCACAGACACTTAACTGACAAAACTCTAGGTATACCAGTTTTGATACTAAAAACTCTGGGATCTTCCAGAGTGGAGAGAGGCAGCCTCCCCCTACCATCACCCCTGTACTTTGGAAGCTCCAGCTGTCATACCCCAAATCCCAAAGCTGATGACATGTCAGC